>NW_016161548.1:25606-46808 GCF_001687245.7 Rhagoletis zephyria
ACTCAATATTTTTTAAAAAGCTCTATAGAGTGGTTTCCTTACAGATTTTCTAATTAGAAAAATTGTGTCTTAAGATAAAGTATGATAAATTGTATTTTTAGCAATTTTTTTTTTAAAGACTCCAGCTAAAGGCATTTTCATAAAAGAAAAAATATATAAAAAACCACACAACTTTAAGAGGTTTTTGTGAGAACCTTATGAGATAAAAACAAAAACTAAGTCCAGATCCTTAATCTAGGATAAATTTCCTTTCCAACGATACCAAACACGTTGACATACGTGACAACAATTTTTTTGATTTTTGCCCGCTCATACAGCACTGGGGGGCGTGGCGATTTCAAAAAATATTGAAACTTTTACCTATCTCTAAATACATACACCCAGAATACAGTGTTTTTTTTTCTTTTTCATAATACATATTTTTGTTAATTTTCTATAGAAATATAGTTTATTTTGCATCAAATGGCACCAAATTTTGAGTATGCACTTTTGTAGTTGACTCAATTTCAGTATCATAAAGTGAAAGTTTTAAATAGCTATAAATTAGCATTGATTTTTGAGAACTTTTTCGCTGATGATGTTGCGCATTTTCTCNGGGGCGTGGCGATTTCAAAAAATATTGAAACTTTTACCTATCTCTAAATACATACACCCAGAATACAGTGTTTTTTTTTCTTTTTCATAATACATATTTTTGTTAATTTTCTATAGAAATATAGTTTATTTTGCATCAAATGGCACCAAATTTTGAGTATGCACTTTTGTAGTTGACTCAATTTCAGTATCATAAAGTGAAAGTTTTAAATAGCTATAAATTAGCACTGATTTTTGAGAACTTTTTCGCTGATGATGTTGCGCATTTTCTCCGTATAACGAATGCGTGATAGTTTTTTTTTTTTGTATGGGAAAAATGCCGAAGAGTGTCAGTACATATAAAAAATACTTATTCTGGTGGGCGAACTCCGAATAAACGATCGAAACGGGTTTAATGAATTTTTTGTATGTGTTTGAGTAGGTCCCTGTATAATTTAAGTTCACAACTTAAAACGCCAGGTGGCGCAGGAGTCGAGTTATTACTCAAAATCGTATTTGTGATCCGATTTTACTCATATTCGAGATATATATGTACTGGTAACGATAGGGGCAATACTATTTCAAAAAAGATGTCGCTGAAGCCGAGTTATTGCTAAAAATCGTCGATTCAGAGGCACCAGGGATCAAAGTTAAATTACTCCCGTTAAATCAACCATCAGAACCATTGCGGTCCTTGCTTTACGGTGACTAAACAGAATGTGGACCAATGATACTCACCAGTTTGTAAATTGCCACCAACTATACTATACATATTCAAGGACGATTCACTATCGAGCCGCAAGGACTTCTTCCCGGTATAACGCTTTCGTCAGGATATTTAAGACAGCATTGGGGATATGCCTTCTGTCGACCACAAAACCAAACATGAACGTGAGTTGCTGGCGAAAACGTTGGACCAAATATTTCAATAAAAAAAATTAATTTTTGGCGGGATGAAGTTCGCCAGGTCTGCTAGTAATGAATAAAACTCCTTCAGAATTAAGCATTCTACCAGAAAAGTGCAGCTGTACCAAAACAGCTAATCGAATAGGCAGGTAAACGGAATGTACCGTAGTAGACTAATTTTAATTTAGAAATTTGATCCTTGACCCTAATCCACCTAATATTAATAATGGAACAAGATTTGTAGCACAAGTGATGATCAACATATATTAGTTAAAGCACGATAAAGCTAAAAGTATGGCCTTAATGTAAACAAAGAAAATAGTTTGTCTCCTTTAAATTATGCTGAACTGAATATTTGCACTTTCGAACATATGTTTTCGAAGAGCGTTCATGCTATCGCATTTAGCAAATGTACATTTATACTACGTTTATGCGACAGAATTCGTGAATTCTTCATTTGATGAATTCAAAAATGGTCCCGTTTATGCATAGTTCGCGAATTCATGAAATAAAGTGATTTGAAAAAGTGGCAACGCACTGGCGGGAAACTATAAAGTAGGGTTGTGATATTTTTGCCTCCTTTTGAATTTGCAAAAGCCGTTGGTGCCAGGCAATGAACTTTATTTTATTCAAATTGCTTTTAATACATTTTCAGTTTATTCTATTTGAATTCATTTTAAATTTGAACAATTCCACATAACTTTTGCAGTGTTTAAAATTTTGGTTATGCCACTCATGGTTATTATTCTGAAAACGTCATAACCCTAGTAAAANGTAAACGGAATGTACCGTAGTAGACTAATTTTAATTTAGAAATTTGATCCTTGACCCTAATCCACCTAATATTAATAATGGAACAAGATTTGTAGCACAAGTGATGATCAACATATATTAGTTAAAGCACGATAAAGCTAAAAGTATGGCCTTAATGTAAACAAAGAAAATAGTTTGTCTCCTTTAAATTATGCTGAACTGAATATTTGCACTTTCGAACATATGTTTTCGAAGAGCGTTCATGCTATCGCATTTAGCAAATGTACATTTATACTACGTTTATGCGACAGAATTCGTGAATTCTTCATTTGATGAATTCAAAAATGGTCCCGTTTATGCATAGTTCGCGAATTCATGAAATAAAGTGATTTGAAAAAGTGGCAACGCACTGGCGGGAAACTATAAAGTAGGGTTGTGATATTTTTGCCTCCTTTTGAATTTGCAAAAGCCGTTGGTGCCAGGCAATGAACTTTATTTTATTCAAATTGCTTTTAATACATTTTCAGTTTATTCTATTTGAATTCATTTTAAATTTGAACAATTCCACATAACTTTTGCAGTGTTTAAAATTTTGGTTATGCCACTCATGGTTATTATTCTGAAAACGTCATAACCCTAGTAAAAAGCTGTTTGTGAAACGTGGCGTTGCCGGACTTGCACTTCACGATTTCATGAAATGATGCCGAATTCATGGTTAACTTTCGTGTATAACTGAATTCATGAAATGGTGTTTATGCAGCCGATTTTAACCCAAATTCATGAAATGAATTCGTGAATTAGCCTACGCATAAACGTAGTATTACGCGAGTTCGAAATCGTATGCTTTTGACAAACAGCCGTGTTCCAGTCACTTATTCAGATCCGTATCTATTACGATCAATTCTCACGGAAAAGATAATGTGCAAAAAACCCTACTGAAAAGGAAAAAATAAATTTTAAACCAAAAATTCAATACAAAAACTTGAATCGTTTTCACCTTAACCGAAAATTTGTTCGTGTATATATTCATTTGTCGGTGCTGTCAATTAAAATTTCCTCACTTAATTAGGAAACAAAACAATCAGAGTTGATCACAAATTGATCCAGATTTCCATCAGCATCACATCGATGTTGACTTTGCGTAACTTTTGTTTATCCAAATAATGTAAAATAATAAATGAAATCTCGATCGGCGATCACTGAAACGCAGCTAGCCACTGTATATGCGAAAAAGCAATGTTACCACGTTTTCTCATTAAACCATGTTCGAATCATGGAAATTTTGGAAGATCACAGGGTTGCTTTTAGCATTTAGATTCATAATGCAAAAATGGAGTTTCTTTTAGGTGACGAATTTTGTATGGATAAATGTACATCTGGAGTAGCATTTAAATGCGCTAAATGTGTTTTTACGCGTAAGCAAAAGCAGCCCATTACTGTTTTATATTTTTATTTGTTTACCCCGAATGACGTCGGGTGCTCTGCTAGTTATTCATATTTGTATAAAAACGTGGGGTGAAACTCGCGGGTATAAGCTAGTATATTTATATATCGTCGTTTTAAGTACAATACCGCGTATCAAGATAACGCAAAACCGCGTATGTGAGGTTGCATAAATTATTTTGTAGAGAGTAAAATCACTCGTAGTTCAAAATTTTCTTTCTTTTATAAAGCAATCGCATTTCTGGCTAGTATATTTCAGCACGAATGGATAAGGCTTGAGCCAAGAGCTTCCGTGAGCAAATCCATTTTTTTGCAAAAAATGTCAGTTACGCGGTTTTGCAGAACGACGATATGCGGTTTTGTACTTTACATGTCACAAGCCATGCAAACCGAATTTTTCATACTGCATATTTCTGGAAGTGTTCATGGCAGAGTTCTAGAACTTGGTATGGAGATATATCAAATCAACCGCATAGTCAAGAGGAAAAATTGGGCCTAGTGGAAAAAGGGGCGCGGCATCTCCCATACTAACCGAATTTTTCATACTGCACATCTCTGGAAGTTTTCATGGTAGAGTACTGGAACTTTGTATGGAGATATATAAAACCAATCGCGAACTCATGGAAAAAAATTGATGTTTTTGGAAAAGGGGGCGTGGCATCTCCCACACAAACCGAATTTTTATAGTGCATATCTCTGGAAGTGTTCTGAGTAGAGTTAATTGGGGCTACTTGAAAAAGGGGCGTGGGCCTTTCAAACATACTGAAACTATAACGTATCTTTGTATGTGTATATAATTCTTCTGCACGTGTGTTTGTGAGTGAACCGATTTTAGCGAAATTTTTTTTGTGATTGAGTGCGTATCTGGATTGTTAGATTCACATTTTGACCCGCTAGGTGGCGCTGGAGCCGAGTTGTTACTAAAAATCTTACATATGATCCGATCTGGCTTATATTCGAAATATGTGTTGCTATCGTAAAGGGAAATATTTTTGCCCGCCAAGTGGCTCTGGAGTCGAGTTTTTACTAAAATTCGCATTTATGACCCAATTCGACTCATATTCGAGATTGGTAAGGGAAGTATTATTACAAAAAAGAGCCGCCGGGTAGCGCTGGAGTCGAGTTATTACTAAAAATCATCAAGTGAGGAAAAGTGCTATGAATGTCCGATTACATTGACGTGTTGTACCACAGAGTATGTCGAACACCAGTGTGTTCCGATTGGCCCAATGGGCGTGAATTGCCAATACTACTGTGGGTTAAAGTTTCCTTCGGAGACACCAAGATTGAGTTGTCCAGGGGTCAATCCCAAATGATCATCGTTAAATCAACCATCAGAACCATTGCGCTCTTTAATAGGACATTTAAGGTATTTCGTCTGAAATAAATCTATGTATATAAGATTTCGGTAGAACAACGATACTCAGCCACCAACGATACTGCACAGTTTCAGATTATTGTTGCCGCCTGGGAGTGAAGAGGAAGAGGTTCTTCAAATTTACTCGCTATGCAGTTAGCCGCGCTGTGAACCACAAGATCATTAGAGAATTTCAAGACCTTCTTCACGGACATACACTTTGGCTAGGTTATTTAAGACGGCAATGGAAATCTGCCTTCTGACAACCACCAAACCGTAGTATTAGCAGATAAAAACATCACTGGAAATCGTGAACGTGAATTGTTGGTAAAAATGTTGGACCAAAATATTTCAATAAAAAAAAGTAAGTGCGCCTGGGCCACACTGGAGCAGTGAAACTTACAATACGAATCTCTTTTTTCTCATAACCGATATACATAAATATGTACATACATACATTCATCTGCTTTTGCTTAAGGTTATATTTTTTGTCTTTTTTCTACCTAGATCCCTACCTCTACTATTGTTCGTTCTAATTACATTTATCTTATTCTGTTTTCCTTTATCTTCATTTTTATCTTTACACTCTATCGATAACAAAATCGATAGTAACATCCAACAAAATATAGAAAAATCGGTTATAATATTGGTAGCAAAATTGATTAGAAAATCGATAAAAATATTGATAACAAAATCTATAAAAATATCGATAAATAATGCATAACAAAAACGACAAATATCGATAACAAAATCGATAAATATCGATAACGAAATCTATAATTTTCGATAACAAAATCGATAAATATCGATAACAAAACCGATAAATATCGATAACAAAATCGATAAATATCGATAACAAAACCGATAAATATCGATAAAAAAAGTCTATAAATACTGATAGCAAAATCGATAAATATTGACAACAAAATCGATAAATATCAATAGCAAAATCGATAACAAAATCTATAAATATCGATAACAAAACCGATAAAAAATTTCGATTATTTCATCGACAAGGCCCGAGAATCCCGAAAATCTCTAAATTTCCAAAATAGTTCCCAGATTGCGTCTCTGTGTCTCTGTCTATATCCTTTCCTCTTTATTTACCTTTATTTTAATCTCTTCCCCTCTCTTCGTCTTTACTTTTATCGGTATCCTCATCCTCCTCTTTGTCTTTACTTTTATGTTTATCATTTTCTTCATCTACATATTCCTCTTCACCTTTGCCCTTATTGCCTTGGTCTTCATTTTTGCCTTTATTTTTACGTATCTTTGTTTTTGTTTTTATTTTTACCTTTGTCTTTATCCTTTTCTTTACCTATGTATGTACGTACTCACCTTTACTTTCATTATTGTATTGGTCTTTTTCTAAGTGTTATTCTTTAACCTTTTATTAGTTGTATACCATATGCATACACACAAGAAGCACTTGTTTCAGCCCCAACTATTTCCGTTGCATCATTTCCATTGCACCATTTCCGTTGCACCATTTCCGTTGCAACATTTCCGTTGCCATCATTTCCGTTGCACCATTTCCGTGTGCAATTTCCGTAGAATTTGCCAATTTACTCCCAACCACCCAACCGCCGATAAAGAAGCTTCACTTCAAAAATAATTTCTGGGCGGACGAAGTTGGCTGGTTCTGCTAGTACTTATGTATAAAAATTTAAGTTTGTATAAAATTGCTAATGACAAAACCGAAAAGTACTCAACATTGCAGACGCCATATAAAGAGAACTGAATTATTACGAAATTTAAATAAAGTGGCAGCTTTTTCCGCCATTTTGCAATTTCTCGTTTCAGCTCGGGAACATTGTTTACTTGTTTTTTAATAACAAAATAAACAATTTTTTGTTGTAAAATTGATGTACTTTTTGAAAAGTTTTTCAAATAATACCTTTTACTAGTGTTTCAAAAGAGAATATTGTTGATTTAGTGCATATTTGAGCGTGCAATTACTCATAAAAAAGAGCAACATTCCCAAAAAGTGTTTTTTTTTTAATAACTTTTACACGGTTAACAATATAAACCCCCCCACCCCCGAATTTTTAATACAAGGATAAAAATGCGCCGATCGGTACCCCTCCTGACTGTTTTGGACGTTTTTTTTTGTAAGTTGTACTTTTAACTAGAGAATTACCGAGTTACTTTATATATATACTAGCAGAGCCGGCGAACTTCGTCCCGCTGAAAATAAGATTTTTAGTTTAAACATTTTGGTCCAACATTTTCTCCAACAATCCACATTTAAATACGATTTGTACTGGCACATTCATTGGCTAAGACTATGGTTTGGTGGTCGTTTTCCGCCTTAAATAACCGAACGAAAGTGTTATGTCCATGAGAAGTTCCCTGGTGGCAACAATGATCCGGATCTATAGTTAATGTGCCCTAAAAACGTTATCTTATAGTTGGTGGCAATTTCAAAATGAATGCGTATCCTTGTTCAACAGAAATACAATATACATATATAGACTGAGATGAAATACCTTAAAAGCCAGTTTCGCGAAAGTAATTTAAGTGAAAAATTATTTCTTTCTGTCTGGTTCTATATTAAATTCAATTAAAAAAATAAATTTTCATTAAATTTCTTTCATGAAACTGGTATTTCGACAGGTGGTGATTTGAGATTTACCACTGCACAACTCAACCCCGGTTTCTTCGAATGAAGCTTTAACGCATAATAATATTGGCAAATCATATCCATTGGGCCAATCGTAATACACGAGAGCTCGATATACTCAATGGTGCAACAGGTCGACTTAGTCTGACATTTACGGCACCTATTCTCACTTGTTGATTTTTAGTAATAACTTGACCTCAGCACCACCTGGCAATTGGACTGCCTTTCCGTTTCCAATACATGTTTTGAATATTCGCCAAATCGGATCATAAAAAAGATTTTAAGTAATAACTCAACTGGCGGATTAAATTGTGAAACTAAACTATCCAGAGACCCATTCAAACAAACACACAAAACTTTGTTGAAATCCCTCCAGCCATTTAGGATTTCACTCACAAGTATACCTACAGAAAAATTATATACACATTCAAAGATAAGTAAAAGTCAGTATGCTTATACTTTTCCACGCCCTCTTTTCAAAGAGCCCATTTTTCTCAATGAGTATGGGACTAATTTCATATATCTCCATACGAAGCGTTCCAGTCCTGTACCATGAACACTTCTAGAGATTCGCAATATGAAATTCGGCTTGTATCGTAGGTGTCGTGTCCCTTTTTCCAATTTTTTCCAATAGCTCCATATTGTCTCCATGACTATGCGATTAATTTCATATATCACAACACCAAGTTCAAGTACTCTACAAAGAACAATTCTAGAGATATGTAATAAGAAAAATTCGACTTGTATGGGAGGTGCCACGCCCGTATAAAGTTCCAGTACTCTACCATGAACACTTCCAGAGATACTTATTATGAAAAATTCGGTTTTGTGTGGGAGGTGCCACGCCCCCTTTTCAAATAGTCCAAATTTTCCTTCATAAGTATGCGATTAATTTCATACCAAGTTCCAGTACTCTACCATGAATATTTCCAGAGATATACAGTATGACAATTTCGGTTTCTACAGGAGGTGCTACGCCCTTTTCCAATAATAATAATAATCCCAACGGTTTTTACCCTCCATTCCCGCCCATCCGCACGAGGGGCGCATTCCGCATAACGTACGGAACCAGTATTTTCACTTTTAGCGCCGAGTCACGATAGGCAGGAGTTTGTTATGTGTCGAAATCTTAAACTGTTCAGCTACAGAACTAAATTCATCAGCCGATTTTGTCTTTATTTTAATGATTCATTTATTGAGAGAAGACAGTATCGATTTCTTAATGCTGAAAAGCGGATCTGATATATCAAACGTGCTGGAATGATGGTTAAAATCCTGGCATAAGCAACGGAGTGGGTCGTGCAATTCAAAATTAGTTTTACAATCTTTCAGAAATAGGGGACAAAAGTGTCTTGATACCCGGGAGGGAACATTAAGGCTAACTTCGCCCAGAAGGAGCGGACTTGAAATTGAGCCTGTTAGTAATTTAACTATAAAAATTGTACCAAGCATTTGCCTGCCGCTGGAAAATGTAGGAAGATTAATAAGTTTTAATCGGCTCGTATAAGGTATTGAGAATCCCAACGGAAATTTCTTAAAGCAAAAAGTAGGAATTGCTTTTGAATCGACTCTATCTTGTCTGAGTAAATTTGATACCTTGGATTCCAAACCACCGAACCGTATTCCAGAATTGGCCTAAATAATGTTGTAAACAGGGTTTTAGTGATATAAGGGTCACACAATTTTTTGACCATCGTTTCACAAATGCAAGTACACCTTTAGCCTTGTTGACTGTCAAATTAATATGAAGATTAAAATTAAGCTTAGGATCCATTGTGATACCAAGGTTCAGAAAATTGTATGACTGTTCCAGGCTATGGTTACCTATTGTATAAGAAGCGGGATGGACAGCCCTTCTCGAGAATCACATTACTTTACATTTCTTAAGATTTAGAGGCATACGATTTACTTGACACCAGCAAGCCATGCTGTTTAAGTCTGATTGTAACAAAGACCTTTCTTTAATTGAAACGTACAATTTATAAATCTTTACATCATCTGCATACATTAAAATTTTGGAAAATTGTATATCTGTAGAAATATCGTTTATAAAAAGCAAGAACAGAACCGGGCCTCGGTGGCTACCTTGAGGGACTCCTGAAGTAACATCAATGACGTCAGAGATAGTATTTTTAAACATTACCCTTTGTGATCTATCATAGAGGTATGAAGAGATCCAACGTAGAAAATTAGGTGGAAGACCAAGAAGATCAAGTTTATAGATGAGCAACGAGTGGCACACTTTGTCAAATGCTTTACTGAAGTCAGTATATATAACATCAACAGTATTGCTTTCACTAAATGCTTTTGAGATATAGGATGTTAATTCAAGTAAATTTGTAGAAGTTGATTTGCCCTTGCAAAATCCATGTTGACTATATGAAATGCTAGAAGAGATAGAATGCATCAACTAATTTGTTATATTTGCTTCAAATAATTTAGGAATTGCAGAAAGCTTAGCTATTCCCCGGTAGTTCTCCACTGAAGATCTGCTACCGCTTTTATGTAACGGGGTTATGAACGATTCCTTCCATATAGTTGGAAAAACGGCCTCTTTAAGAGACAAATTAAATAACGCTGTTAACGGCTCATAGAGATAATCAGAACAATTTATAAGAATACAAGTAGGGATCTGGTCAGGACCATAACTGAAGGACTGCTTTAAGGATTTCAGATAAACTACTACATCATCGGGAGATATTACTGGGATATTTATTGAGTTCATTGGACATAGTTTAAAAGGATAATCAATGTTAGCATGTGAGTTAGTGGAATAATTGGATTTAAAAAACTGAGCGAACATGTTAGAAATTGTTTGATTATCACTATAGACGGTGTTTTGATACTTCATGGCGGAAGGAAACCCACGTACATTTCGCTTGGAGTTTACGAAGTCATAAAATGATTTGGGATTATATATTATACGCCGTTTGATTTTACACAAATAAGCTTTATAACACTTTTTGTTTAATTCAAAAAACTTATGACGCAAAAGTGAGTATTTTACATAGTATGAGTGTAAACCGGTTTTTTGTGTAATCTAAAATAACGCGGCTTTCTGTTCTGTTTCAAATTTCTCAGTTCTTTAGTGAACCATAACTGTGTTTGTTCGTCACGAACATACATGCGTTTAGGCACATGCTTTTCAAATAATTTATGTAAAGTAAAGTTAAAAAGTGCAACGCTTTGTTCAATATTTTCTTTATATTCAGGCCACGACAATTTAGACAGTTCTTTGTTAAGCATTTTAAAGTTGGCTTTCGAAAAATCAAAGCGAATATTTGGCTCGTATGCTTGGGTACTGCAATTTTGACCATCACTTATAACTTCGTAAGATACCTCCATAGCAGGGTGGTAGACATCTTCGGGCAAAACTAGTGGATCACGCTTATTTACAACGGACTTAGATGCATCATCAACATAAACAAGATCTAATACTTTACCAAACTTATTGTGAATACTTTAACCTGAGTTAGGCAGAGTTCAGCCATCTCCTCTAAAAATACGTTGTTGCACGCACTAGACGCGAAAGGTACGATATCATTGTCAATGATGTTCCATGATATGCTTGGTAAATTAAAATCACCCAACACAATCATTGAATCAGAGGGTTTAGTCAGTAAATTAACTGATTTAAGTAAAGAGATGAGTCGTGAATACACCAATGTGTCAGATCGGTGAGGGATACAGCATAGAGCCAAGTAAATAGACCCTTTTTCATCCATTTTACTGAATCAGTGTGTGGAAGACTAACTTCTTCAGATGGTATTGAAGAGTCTACAGCGAAGAGTACGCCACCGCCGATTCTGTTCTCCCTATCTTGTCTATAGATATGATAATTGTTTGGAAGAATCTCTGAATTGAAAATGTGGCGTTTCAGCCAAGTTTCAGTAAAAGAAAGAATATTATAATTACATTCAAGGCCTTTAAGGTATAAGTTCGTTAATTTAGAATTTAAGCCTCTTACATTTTGGTAATAAATACTTAAATCAGATTTAATACTTTGTTTTTTGATTCAGTGTTATGACGGGGAATATTTGCTAAGTTATTTCCTTTTTTGACCCTATATTCGAATTCACGAACGAAATCTCCGGGGGGCGAAAAAGAACTACTAAGCAGCGCATTAAAATTTTCTAAATTTACGTAAATTTTAACTGAAGCAATATTTCTTTCGTATTTAAAATTAAATTTGCTGATGCTTAAGTCGACAGTTGTAATTTTTGATGAGATATAAAGCCTTATATCGTCTTCGGTAGTGTCGCTCGAAAATCTAGAGACAAAGATTGATTTCTTTGGCGGAACCACAACTAGTTTCCTTGTATCAGACTGGAGTACCGGCGGAAGAGGTTGAGTTACTGCGTTAGTAGTAGTGGATAGGGAAGGCGGTGGAGGCTTTGAAGATGATGCCACCACTTCAATGGGGGAAGGGGAAGATACTTCAGGCTCGTTATTATCCGAAGCAGATTTTGTTGCACTCTGTTTTGAGGCTGAGGATTCTGATGCTGGAGGACACGGGGCAGATAGATTAATTAAGTCAGTCGGAAGATTATTCTGATGTGCAACGGCAATAATTTCCTAAGATGGACTATGAAGTCGCTTACGTTTAGACACACGGTTATCATTAACAGATTGCAAGGTATCTAAGCATTTGAATGATTTAAACACATTTTCATAATGCTTAAATTTTTCTGTCAGTACCGACAATTCTCTTCCTATTTCTGTAAAACCATTTCTGCTTTGCCTAAATAGCTTGAAAAGATCAACTTCGGTTGACCTGCACTTTACGCAGGACCAGCGAAGGCCCTTGCCATCATTAATAGCGTCCAGAATTCTTCCCGTCAAACCAGCACATTTCAGATGATAAATACCATCACACAGCCAGCACGATAAGTAGCGTTCAGAATCGCTTTGAATTTGGCAAGTATCAAGATCGCACTTCATATTGAAAGATTTATGTAATAACACTCGTTAATAAAAAGACAAACAAAATAAATTATAACAATTGAGGAGCTGATGTAAATAGTTTAAATGAATAAATACCTTTCACTTAGCTTCAATTATTTCACACTAAGATGCTCATAAGCACTTTTTATCACTACTTTAACTCAGAATTAGCACAATAAACTTAGCAAGTAGAAAGCAAAAATCAGAGCACAATAAAGTACAACCTCACAGCTTCACGTTTGCGAAATACATAACTCCAATTTTTCTCCATAAGTATGTGATTGATTTCATATATTTCCGTACCAAGTTCAAAAATTTTACCATGAACGCTTCTAGAAATATGCAGTAGGTATGAAATATTCGGGTTGTATGGGGGGTACCACGGCCTCTTTTCCAATAGCTCCAATTTTTCTGCAAGAGTATGCGATTGATTTTATGTATCTTCACACCAAGTTTTAGTACTCTACCATGAACATTTCCCGAGATATCCAGTATGAAAAATTCGGTTTGTATGGGAAGTGCCAAGCGCCCTTTTCCAATACCTCCAATTTTTATCCAAGAGTATGGGATTCATTTCATATATCTCCATACCAAGTTCCAATACTCTACCATAAATACTTCCATGAATATGCGGTATGAAAAATTCGGTTTGAAAGGGAGGTGCCATGCCCCCTTTTCCAGTAGGTCGAATTTTTCGCCAAGCGCATGCGATCGATTTCATTTGCGCCAATACCAAGTTCCAGAACTCTACCATGAACATTTCCATAGATGTGGAGTATGAAAAATTCGGTTTGTATGGGAGGTTCCACGCCCCTTATATATCGAGACTTTTGTTAGCCGGTAACCATCCTTTGAACGTCTGCAGCAGGTGTCCGAAATTAAAAAAAAAAAACGGTTCAGCCGTTCTCGAGCTTTGCGATATACATAGATGGATAAGAGTTGCTGCTTTTAATATTGCGCTCACTCACTTACAAAAGAACATAGCAGCAGGGTTTTTATGCGTAATTATATATATACATATGTATTACATAAATATGCATATATGTACAAATGTAAGTGCTAACAGCAATGTTAAGGCTGGTTTTCTTTAAGTCAAAACCACTGACATCAAAAACTGCCTTCATCTGACAGCTGTTCATTTGGTGTCAAATGCGTTTTCATTACATTTTAAAAATTGAGTAAATGTCGATACCGCAGTGCATGTCAAAGACTGTCGTCAAATTTCGGTGTCAGATGATTGACATTCCGTTTTCATTACTGATGTCAAATGTGATGTTGAATTTTTACAAAAAGTGTAGAATACCGACCTTTTAGCTATAGACAAACCAAAAATGTAATTGTATAGAACTCTTCATGCTGATTTCAACCTTACTTATTTATCGCAATTAAAAAATTAAGAAGATATAGGAGTTTAAGTTAAATTTTTCGATATTTTAAAATATCAATATATTATGAACTACGTAACCGATTAAACAACTAATGTCAAAATAAAGATGATTAGTTTATCTTTCAGTTGATATACATAATTTTTCTGATTTTTTGTATATTTTTAAGTCAAAAATACCAAAACACAAAAAAAAATAAATTTTTTCATTAAATTGCCTTTTTTGAAGAAAATTGCATAATTAATGCTACAGAAATTTATATTATTTAGAAAGTACAAGTTATTACCTTATATAGAAAGGTTTGTTATAGGGCAAAATTTAACGAAAGTAGTGGTAAAAATCGAAATTGTATATGTATTTTTTTAAATAGCGTTTACCAAAAATTTGTTTTAAAAATGGTTATAGTAAATACGTCGTAAAAAAGCTATTAAAATTTACCTTGAATTGGCATCAATACTTTTCTAATCGATCAAGTAGTTTCCGAGATATTAAACATATAAAAAAATAGGAAAGTTGAAGTTTAACCTGTTATATTTTCTGTGTTTTTTACTTGCCCCAAACAATTTGGGTATGGTTGAAATCTGCGTGAAAGTTCTATCTGCATTTTTTGATTTTGTGTAGGTCCGTATTGTAGCTAGAATTAGCTGTTCGCATAGCAACCAAAATCAAAATTGCCAACATGTTGGCAAATACATTTTGGTTGTCAAATGCTGCCACATCAGCGGCGAGGGCCGTTTTCATTTGGATGCCATTTTATATGACCGTGCGTGGTGATATGACAAAAAACGCAAATGACACCAGATGACAACCCGCTTTCATTATTTTGACCCCATTTGACGTCAAATATGACCTAATGAAAACCAGGCTTTAGTTGCTCTTTGTGGCAACATAAACGACTCTACATACATAATTGCCTACATTATTTCTCAATGAACTCTACATACATTATTGTTTTTTTAACATAAGAATCAACACTAACGTTCACATTAGCACGTTTCTATATGTATACACTAGCTTATACCCGCGAGTTTGACCCCACGTTTTTATACAAATATGAAAAATAATTGAATGATGTTATATTTTATTTCTGTGCCCATTTTCTTATATGTAGCTCTTTATTTTTTAAGCGAGTTAAGGTATTAGGTCGTTTAAAACTATGATGTTATAAATTCTCGTCTGCGCGCAAGGCATTCGAAAGATATCAATCCCTTTAAGTTTACCTTAAAATGGTTCCAGGGATACGACGCGTGAACCTGTAACCTTCTTGTAGGTGCCACAGCGGGTTCTAATATTACCAACTCAAATTTAGTAACCTGGCCTTGATAAAATACCACTTGTCATTACTGTAGCTAAATGCATCAAGAGGTATGTATGCATCATGAGAGCTTTAGATTATAAGTCCGAAGCCGGCTCTCCCTTTTCCATTAAATGACATTTTTTTGTCAGTACGGCACTTATAAAATAAAACTCCATAACAAATTTAAAATACTTCCAGAGATTTTCTATCCTTCCCGAGATATGTATTAAGCAAGGTTTAGTATGTATGGGAGGCGACATGACTCCTTTTTTAATAACTCACATTTTTTCCATGAGCAATTGATACATTTTGTATACACAACTCCATACCAAGTTTCAGTATTCTTCCACAAACACTTCCAAGGATATGTGGAAAGAAAAAGTCAATTTGTATAACACCTCCAGAGATATGCAGCATAGAAAAATAAATTTGCATGGGAGTAGCCACACCACCTTGTCCAATAACTCTCATTTTTCTGCATGAGTATAGGATTAGTTTCGCATACATACATACATATGTATTTCCATACCAAGCTTGAGTACTTTAACCCAAATATTTCAAGAGATATGCAATATGAAATTTTCAGTCGGCTTGGGAGGTGCTACGCCTCTTTTTCAAAAACGTCCATTTTTCTCCGTGAGTATGAATATGATTTCACACAGTCTTGGCAAAAAGTTAATCTGATTAACGATTTCTGTAAGTATGAATATGATTTCACATACATATCTCTATACCAAGGTCCATGTATTATGAAAATTCCAATTTGTATGGGAGGGGCTTAAGTTATCGGAATAAATTTCAGTCTAAGACCATCCTTGTGAAATCCAAATTTCGTTCTGATCGGGAAGCCGGTTAAGGAAGTAGCCTATTTTTCCATCCAGGTCGTAAACCATCTGTGAGCAAATTTTAATTTTAAAACAGGCGGCAACTCTTAAACAAGTAGCCTATTTTCGATTCTAGGTGATAAACTATCTGCGTGCAAAATTTCATGCAAATCCGTTCAGACGTTTCGGCGTTTTAATTTAATTAAACTTTTTTAGCAGGTGGAAAGTCTTAAAAAAGTAGCCTATTTTCCAACGTAGGTCATAAGCTATCCGTGTGCAAAATTTCATGCCAATCCGTTTAGTCGTTTCCGCGTATTAATTTAATTAAACTTTTTTAGCAGGTGGCAACTCTTAAGAAAAGTAGCCTATTTTCCAACCTAGATCACAAGATATCTGTGTGCAAATTTTCATTCAAATTTGTTCAGTCTGTTCCGTATATTAAATAAATTAAACTTTTTAACCAGGTGGCAACTCTTAAAAATAGTAGCCTATTGTCCAATCTGTCCCATAAGCTATCCAAACATACAAACTTTCACATTTATAATATTAAGTAAGATGCACACCGGCTGCGAACTAGATAAACATTACACAAAAAATTATCAAAGGTGCCATAACGGCATAATGGCTTTATTTCACTTTCACAGTGAGAAATAACTCCATACGCAAAAATATGGCTTTATTTTTCAATTTAAAGTGAAATTAAGCCATATGGCGTTATTTCCTATGGCTTTATTTCACTTCACATAAAGAAATAAGGCCATATGGCTTTATTTCTATGGGGAAAGTGAAATAAGGCCATAAGCAAAAATTTTATATATGAGAAATAAAGCCATAAGTTCTTATTTCAATGCAAAAAGCAAATGTTGTCTCTTTAGCGGCGGTCCACGTTGGCTCGCCACCCCGCGCCGTGCTCGGGCTCCGAGCCACGCGTCCACAATAGTTTTTCATTAAAAACGGCCTCAAGCTCAATCAAAATTGTTGAATATAATTGTTAAAAGGACATAAATAACAAAAACATATAACTTAAGGACGAGCACACTTAAAATTTAAACATTCTAAAAATAGAATTATTAGCAAAACCAATAACCACATTATTAAGTTTAAATAGCATTGGAATAGCCGCGCTTGATTGTAGTTGGCTTAGCAAATGAAAAAAGTGGAAAAGCAACAAGAATTTATAAGGCGAACTTAGCACAGTGCGTAGGCAACTGGCTGAGTCAACTGGGGCCGTTGGATCGAATCCCACCGAAAGAAGTCTGATGAGGAAATGTGGTGATTTCCGAAATAGCTATCACTTTTACCATTTTCATAAATTATTGTTGCTTTTCCACAATAGTTTTTCATTAAAAACGGCCTCAAGCTCAATAAAAATTGTTGAATTTAAGATCCTGGTTAATTCCTTGATGATCAAATGGTCGGATTTAAACGAAAATAGTTGGGATCACTTGTGATATAACACCTTTGCGGAATTTTCTGCCCCTTGTACATATGGATATGTATATCCGTAGGTTTCTCGGAAACGGCTTTAACGATTTTGATGAAATTTTGTATTCAGATAACGGTTTGCATTTTGTATTTTCAATTTGTTAAAAATAAAATAACATCTTGGGTATCAAATGGAAGGTATTAAAAAAACCAAATTCATAATATTTTTGAATAGGGTTGCCAGCTATTTTTTACCTAAAACTATTTAATATGGATATCTTAGTAATTTCAGGGAGCACATACATATACATATGTATGGGTGGCTACCTAGAAGTTGGTTATTTTAATCAATTCATAATTTTTTTCTGCAGGGGGCTGCAAACTGATTTAAGAAATTTTGATAGAAGAATATTTCGTTTCCATTTATTGTGCGTAATTTTATATGAATCCTGAGAGCTCTTAAAAGTGTAACTGCGAATGAAAGCATTGTCTTAAAAATATGAAATGCATACTCACTTACTGTTGTTTTTTACACTTTACAGACTTAATTAAAGAGTTTATCACTGATATATACTTAACAAGAATTCGAAGATTTAATTTGCCAACATCAAATTCGTTCCACAAAAATGAGCTACATAATAAAAATACAAGTTCAGTCATTCCATTTTGAGTGGTGGGCAATTTTACTACGGAATGTGATCAATTGTGAATTATAGCTACAGTATCGGTCATATCTATAGCACGCTATTTCAAAGTGATATTGTGCGCCCCTTATGTTTATTTATTTATTTTTAAGAATTTTCAATTAAAATACAGTTATTTCTCTAACAAACCCCATATAAACCCAAGTTTAACAATTTGTAGAAAACTTCAAAAAAGTGCTACAAATTTACACTTAAGTTTCAAACTTTTTTCTCGGAAGTGGTAGAATTTTGTTGAGTACACAATATTTTAGCCACTGCAATTTTAGTCTGATAATGTGCAAATTTCAAGTGGCTACGAATTACCGTTAATTTTTTAGAATTTTTTTGTCGCATTGGCGTCCATATAATGAATAAACTCTATTTATTTGTATATGGATGAAAAGCGCAACACCTTTGGCGAAAAAAATTCTAAAAAATCAACGGTGACTTTCAGTCACTTGAAACTTGCACATTATCAGACTAAAATTGATTGGGCTATAAAACTGTGTATTCAGAAAAATTCTAACACTTCCGAGAAAAAAGTTTGAAATTTAGGTGAAAATTTGTTGCACTTTTTTGAAGTTTTCTATAAATTGTTAAACTTGGGTTTATATGGGGTTTGTTAGAGAAAGAACTGTATTTTAATTGAAAATTCTCAAAAATAAATAAGTAAACGTAAGTTGCACACAATATCACTTTGAAATGGCGTGCTATAGATATGACCGATACTGTATGCGTGTTCCAGAACTCATACAACAGAGAAAGATATTTTATTATTATTACAACGCTTTTATCAACTTGCAATGTTGTGTGTCCAGGCCACCATTTATACTATAAATGTAGCAAAGCTATTTATGGCAAATTCTAGATATCAACCTAGTTACGGTTGCCAGACGTACTGATTTTATCAGTACAGTACTGATTTTTCAACTCTTGTACTGATTTTATTCATTTCTTCAATCAGTACGCTAATGTCCTGATTTTTCAAAATTTGTACTGATTTGTACTCAATTTTTAATTCAAACAAAATACTTTAGGTTTTCCTAAGGTTTTTACATAACGTTGGAACTTCCCTGAACTGTACTGTAAAAAGTAAGAAGAAAATAATTTAATTACAGTTGACATGTTTCCAACAATGTTTGATATGCCCAAGAAATTAATACAACAAAAAGATCAAGTTTGGCGATATGCCCAGCCCGGTCGTTACGTACCAGTTGCGATATTATGACGGAGCTTAGATTATTTAAAAGAAGGCTGACGTTTTTTGTTGAGTGTTTTTAGTTATCTCGAAAATATCTCGCAGTTTGCTAACAGCAAATTTGAATACTCGAATGGTTTTTGCCTATAACTTAAGCTGCGTTTAGATGAGACATTTTTTGGACAGGCGATAATCGCCTGCAAAAGTCGACTTGCGGTCTACTTTGAGGCAAGCAATTTTTGAATCATCATTTACACAAGCAATTTTCCTTGAGCAGTGTTGAATCGCCTCATGTAAGTTCAGCTTTATAATTATTTTTTCTCAATTTACTTGTAAAAGATTTTTGCGTACAAGACATAGAGTTAGATACGCTTTTCAGCGAATTCCTAGTCTTTGATGAGGGATTATAGATGAAGTCCTTAAATAGTGGTACTTTTCTAGTGTGAAAAAATATGTAACTTTGTTTTTTTAATGCCACACTCAAACGTAGCAACTGAGAGGATCTTAACCCTTGCCGGTCAAATCCATCCCTGATGAATATAAAATTTTTTCCTCTTTATTATGAGGTTCATAGAGCCTCATAATACCAAAAGTAAAGAAAAAATATTCCAAAGTTGTTTTGGGTAGCTATTAGGGCTACCTCAAATTTGTGCAATATATTGTACAAAAGTCCGCAAAGGAGTAAAAGCATTCAAGAAAACTCAATAAATATTTAACTAAGTTTGACGGAATAAAACTTTTATTCCATTGAAAATGAACTTATTTATATAAAAAATTATTGATTTTACTGCAGATATGTTGGAATGAATATTTTATAACTTTAAGATTTGCATTAAAAATTCTAAATTTTTTCCATGAGCAGAGCATTATGTAAAGAAATTTTTAAAAATTTCAGACACAATTACAATATAAAATACAAATGACACGTTTTAATAAACCCTCCCGGTTTTTCTGCCTTCAGTAGATCAAGAAATCAAAAATCTACCCTTTCCTGCAACAACAGCGCACAAGCTCTTCAAAAACCACCATAATTGCCTGTTCAACTGCAACCTTTGCGGACGTTTGTACAATATATTGTACAAGACACTTACAGCCTTTCAGTGCGAATGTACAATATGTTGCACATTTTTTTGACCACTCGGGAAAAATATTTTAAATCATGATAGTTTAATTTTAGCATTTTTATATGATGATTATCAGTCCAAGTCGCGAAGAACGGACGTGTTTACCTTAAGCTCGTAGAAAGTATATTGGAAACAGTGTCTTGTCTGCAAATCGCTCCAACTATCCACTTGTCTCGCGCCAGAAGCTGTCATCCTTTGTCGATAAGCCACTTGTGCAGGCGTTCGTTGTGAGATTTTAATTATTCACTAATTGGTTATAATAAAATTCTTTAGCAAATTTGCAAGCGCGCCATATTAGTACTAAAAACCGAATAAAACCATTCAATTTATATTAGGAATAAAAACGAAAGTGCCGAATATTGCAAAACTGTGTGTAAACAAACAGCGATTGGCATATGACAAATGTCAACGTTGAACTGCATTATCGACCCTGTATGAATCTGTGTTGCCATATGAGTAAAAGCTTCAAAGCAATATGCCTACTATTAATACCCCACCACCGGGTGGTGGGCCTGCAGAAGAAATGCTAAAACTACAAATCGAAAATAAAGAATTGCTAAATAAAATAAAAAACTTAGAAAACATGTATTCGTTATTAGCAAACGAAATAGCGTCACTTAGAAGTGAAAACGAAAAACTAAAAACCACCCAAAACATTGCAGAAAAC
>NW_016161548.1:46833-47748 GCF_001687245.7 Rhagoletis zephyria
TTTTCCAACTATATGGAAGGAATCGTTCATAACCCCGTTACATAAAAGCGGTAGCAGATCTTCAGTGGAGAACTACCGGGGAATAGCTAAGCTTTCTGCAATTCCTAAATTATTTGAAGCAAATATAACAAATTAGTTGACGCATTCTATCTCTTCTAGCATTTCATATAGTCAACATGGATTTTGCAAGGGCAAATCAACTTCTACAAATTTACTTGTATTAACATCCTATATCTCAAAAGCATTTAGTGAAAGCAATACTGTTGATGTTATATATACTGACTTCAGTAAAGCATTTGACAAAGTGTGCCACTCGTTGCTCATCTATAAACTTGATCTTCTTGGTCTTCCACCTAATTTTCTACGTTGGATGTCTTCATACCTCTATGATAGATCACAAAGGGTAATGTTTAAAAATACTATCTCTGACGTCATTGATGTTACTTCAGGAGTCCCTTAAGGTAGCCACCGAGGCCCGGTTCTGTTATTGCTTTTTATAAACGATATTTCTACAGATATACAACTTTCCAAAATTTTAATGTATGCAGATGATGTAAAGCTTTATAAATCATACGTTTCAAATAAAGAAAGGTCTTTGTTACAATCAGACTTAAACAGCATGGCTTGCTGGTGACAAGTAAATCGTATGCCTCTAAATCTTAAGAAATGTAAAGTAATGTGAATCTCGAGAAGGGCTGTCTATCCCTTTTCTTATACAATAGGTAACCATAGCCTGGAACAGTCATACAATTTTCTGGACCTTGGTATCACAATGGATCCTAAGCTTAATTTTAATCTTCATATTAATTTGACAGTCAACAAGGCTAAAGGTGTACTTGCATTTGTGAAACGATGGTCAAAAGAATTTAGTGACCCGTATATCACTAAAACCCTGTTTACAACATTAGTTAGGCC
>NW_016161548.1:48318-50472 GCF_001687245.7 Rhagoletis zephyria
TGTATTGGTTTCTATTTGAGTGTATTGAGAATCGGTCAGTCTGAAACGGCCTTGTAGGGAAGACAATAGGTTTGTTCGTCGAAAATCCAGCGAGAATTATCACTCAAAATATCAGATAGTAAGAAAAAATGCTCCCAAATTCTCTCTCATGTAGAGAAACTTGCAATTTTCTGTACGAACGACTCTGTACAGTCCGAGTTTCTTCAACATACGTTTCAATTTCTTTGTCGGGTTTACTATATCGACTCTGGTTGAGATTGCGTTCCGATTAAGAATACAGTTTTTTTTTGCCGAGTACCTTTCAAATCATTGGAATTAACTAAATTAATTATGTAAACAAGTATTAACTTACATTTTTCATTTTAAAATCGCTCCAGTTTGTAAATTTTTAAATTTAACGAACTTGTTTATTCAAATTATCGTCGACAAAAAATCCCACCATGTGCCACAATCATATGTTTTTCCTAATTGCAATTTCTTGCTGGCAAAATCTTTTCAGGCTCGGATTTGTAACTTCTCTCCAAGAAATAGTCTTTTTACTCGTGATTTATTTAAATAAAACATGCGAAATTTAGTTGAAACATTTTAGCCGTTTTTAGCCGGTTTTATTTGCCAATTTAGCCGGTTCGTCCAAAAAGTTCTGGCAACACTGGTCACGTCAACGTAGCAGCGTCCAGCTTACTTCGGCTGAATCCTACGCAAAGACGTCTTTTGAGCATGTATTTAAAATATAAAATGCTTTTTCTTGTAAACTAAAATTATTAAATTAAAATTGCTTGTTAGTATCATTATTTATATACTAGTTGCAATAATAAGACGTTTCTGTAAATTGTCTAAGATTCGTTAACAATAATAACAAAAAAAAAATATGATGAAATGCTTTTACTTTTCCATACTATGTGCTTTTATTAGCGATTTTACTTGACTTTCACGTAGTTTTTGTACAGTAAAATAACACATCTTGCGTGTCAGAAGAATTTTATAAAATGGTCTATTTTTAAATTAAATTCTAAAAATATTTTTGAAAAGTTTTCGATTTTGAAATTAAAGTAAACTATTTGAGACATTCCGAAACTTCATAAAGTTTAATTTGTTTTCAAAAATATTAATAAGACTTTTAGTAGCACGCTTCCAATGTTACAAAAAATTAAATGTACAATATATTGTACAAATACAAGAAAAGGGTTAAGTATAAAGTTTGTTTCCTGGCCCAAAGAGAGAAACCGACTTCTAATTAAAATTTTTGAAAGTGCACTTCAAATTAAATGTAACTTTAAAATGAAATGTATAGAATTCTTCGACTATTTAAATACTGAAAATGTAATAAATATAAAATAATTTATTGGCTCCTGTGTACAATTATGTGTACACTCCTGCTAAAATGAATGACATTTTTCTTTTTATGAACTATATTTTATTTTTATACTATAATATTGTTGAAAACAAGTACTCTGGCGCTTTAGAGTATTATCTGTAATTTATACTCACAATTTTGCTTTGAATAAAAGTGTACTGAAAAGTACTGATTTTTTAGCATGAAAAAGTCTAAGGTACTGATTTCGGCATAAATAAGTTAAATATTGCGCCTAAATATATGCACTATTTATATACGTTACAGCGGAAATGGACGACACGCCGTTTCTTTAAATAAAATTAACTGCTGCTATATGTATGCATTAGCGCACACAAGGGGTGGGTTTTGGGGTTCAAACCCCCCCTAAAGCTAATAACCTCAAATACAAACTGTATCTTAAAGCTAAGAATCCAGCTCTCAAGGAAATTATAAGAAATATTTAATATAATTTCTGTTGCTTGAAAAAGCGCTTTGCTTTTGCTGTAAATTTTCATGAGGAAATAAATATACGAACATTTTTTTCTTGAGAGCTGCAAACTGATTTATGAAAATTTGGTAGGAGAAAATTTCTTTTCCATTTCTCGTCCGTCGTTTTATATGAATTTTTCGTTTTTCTTGAGAGTTCAGTTAATTTTTTCGGAACTCGAAATATTAAAAAAATTTAGCAATCATGAAAAATCACCATCTATCGAAAACCAGAAACCAGAAATCGAAAAAATGAACATAAAAGTGCAAAAGTTCTTGGAATCAAAAATTTATTTTTACTGCCTCTTTTTTAAAATTTTTTATTAGGTACTTTT
>NW_016161549.1:0-158 GCF_001687245.7 Rhagoletis zephyria
TAAAGTTGCCACATCTTTGAAAATTTAAACTCAGTTATTTTGATAAAATCAATGAAATACGGTAAGTTGGGTATCAAACTTTAGATTTTTAAGAAGGCTTACAGCCGAAAATATGCCTGGGGAGGGTTGCCACCTGTTTGAAAATTTAACTCAATATA
>NW_016161549.1:282-12191 GCF_001687245.7 Rhagoletis zephyria
AAAGAAAACTTTAGGAAATACTTTTGTGCAGGATTGCCACCTATTTGAAAATTTTAACTTTTTTGATTAAACAAATGAAATATTGGAATGTGGGTAGCGAACTAAAGAGTTTTTAAAAGTCCTACAGTAGAAAGTTTCTTGGAAGAGGGTTGCCACCTGTTTGAAAATTTATCTCAATTAAATTGGTAAAATAAATTAAATGTTACAATATCGGTACCAAACTAAAGGCATTTAAAAATCTTGATTTAGAAATCTATATTTATATATAAAAAAATGTTGTGTTCCTTTGTCACGGTCATCGAAACTCGAGAACCGCTGAACTGATTTGAATAATTTTTTTTTTGTATTGTTCGGTATCATAGCAGGATCATTTATATTACAAAAATAAATAAATGAAGTATTTCAATATTAAGGTTTACGGCCGAAAATATATTTGAGGAGGGTTGCCACCTGTTTGAAAATTTAACTAAATTTACATAATTGATAAAATAAATGACTTATTAAAATATAGGTATTAAATTAAGGAAGTTTAAGATAGATGACTGTTGGAAATATTTTTGAGGAGAGTTGCCACCTTTTTGAAAATTTTAACTCGAAAGCTTAGTATGTTGCACCAATGTATTTTCAATATAAAGCGATAAAATAAATAAACCAACGAAAAATTAGTCCCTTGTCAAATATGTTTGATTTATTATTATTTTTTTATGGATATGTACAAATGTAGAGCGGGTACGGACCATGTGTGGTGGCTGACGGCCGTTCCTGGTTGAATACGGGAAAATAAGTACCCGCGCTCTTTTCAATAGAATTGAGTTCAACCTCAAAGCAGTAAAACTGTTTGGAGGGGAAGTTAAAAAATAGTTAATTTGGCGGGAAAAATTTATGACAGTTTCTAATAAATACATATGTACATTAGAGTGGTCCAAAAAAATAAAGTCGGAGTTTTAATGCCGGCACACCCTAGGATTGATCCATATCGAAAAAAATATACCCCTATTTTTTTATTTTGAAATCAAAAAATATTTAGGGAGTGCTCAAAGCGTTCAAAGTTTTCCATGTATTTTATATGGAGAAAAAACAATTTTTCGTAGAAATGGTATAAAACTCTTGAAAATCAATATTTTTCGACCGGAAAACTATGGTTCTCTTCAGGAGACTAATATCCAATTATTTATTTAACCACTTTTTATGATTAAAGATTTTTTATTGGTCCTCCCATTGCATTTTCTAAGGGCTTTGGAGGACCTATAAAATATAGTTACCATGAAAAAATTGTTAAAGAAACAATTGAGTATTATTACTGGGAATCTCCTGAAGATAAGTAAAGTTTTCCGATCGAAAAATATTGATTTTCAAGAATTCTACACTATTTCTACGAAAAGATGTTTTTTTTCTATATAAAATACATGGAAAACTTTGAGCGCTTTGAGCACTACCTAAATTATTTTTTATTTCAAAATAAAAAATATGGGTATATTTTTTTCGGTATATAACAATCCTAGGGGGTGGCGGCATTAAAAATCCGACCTTATTTTTTTACATACATTTTTGGACCACTTTAGTGTACATGTATGCGTACATATGTACCTATATTATTAAGCATTAGGGTGGACCGTTTTGGATTGATTAAATTAATGAAATATTGCAATGTGGGTATCAAACGAAAGAGTTTTAAGACTTACAATCGAAAATATGTTTGAGGAACAATATGGGTGCCAAACGAAAGGTATTTGAAAAATCTTGATTTGGAAATATTTTTTATAGGATTATCATCTATCTAAAAGTAAAGACTGAAAATATTGAAATTAAATGAAATATTACATAACTGGTTCCAAACGAAAAGTATTTGGGAAAGCTTTACTAGGGAATTTTTTTAAATCTTTCCACTTATCCAAAATCCGAACATTGTAAATAAATATAGAATTTACAACATCTTATCAAACGAAGTGATCATATTATCAACGAAGAGCTGGTACACAAATTACTTAATGTAAAAAATTCATAAACAAGTAATTTTTAAGCAAACAACACACCGACTCCAATTCTCATATAAAAGTGTAATAGTACCGTTAATTTTTTCATGATCCAATGATCGGATCTAAACCAAATTAGTATGGGATCACCTGGAAATCGGTTGACGTGGTCCAAAGTTATGCGGTAACATGCAAAAAAAAAAATCCGACGAATTGATAACCTTCTCCTTTTTTTTGAAGTCGGCTAAAAACTACTGAAACAAATAACAAAATGATAAAAGAGTACCGAAAACAAAAAACTATCGCATGAAAGCTGTTTAAAAAATACTTAATGAAAACATAAAATTGTTGACACCATTCCCTAGCATTATAAATCAGTCAACTTTTAATCGTAAGCAATTTCGTTTGGGGTCGCCAAGGCCTACTACGTATATTGCGAGTAAAGAAATTTTGAATAACATGAGATAATATTATTATGATTATGATTATCATTACTATTGTGAACTCCTATTCCCAATCAAGGATTCCCAAATTAAAGCGAAAGCAGAAGAGCATTTACGATCGCATGATGCAAATGTTAAGATAATAAGAGCTGCAGAACTGAACCATGTAGGAACATTTTTTTTACAAGGGCGTGTAGTTTCTGGCGTGTGCCGATGACATCGACATCAACGGTAACAAAAATAGCGAAGTCTCTTCTGCCTTTTCCAAGCTGGATAAGGAAGCAAAGCGAATGCGCCTGGTGGTAAACGAGGACAAGACGAAGTATCTCCAGTCACCGCGTTCGCGCCTTGGAACCCACGTCACTGTTGACAGTTATAATTTCGGGAAAGTGGAGAATTTCATTTACTAGGGAACCAGCACTATCACCGATAAAAATATCAGCATGGAAAACCCACGCAGAATTACTCTTGCCAAGAGGTGCTGCTTTGGACTGAGTAGGCAATTGGGGAGTAAAGTCCTTTCTCGACGTACAAAACCCGACCTCTATTAGTCACTCATCATGCCCGAGCTGTTATATGCCGCAGAAGCTTAGACAATGACAACATTTTATGAGGCGGCTCTTGGAGTATTCGAGAGAAAGATCTTACGGAAGATATACAGGCTTCTACGCATGGGCGACGATGTTACCGTAGACGATGGAACGATGAGTTGTATGAGCTTTACAACCAAATGTACATAGTGCAGCGAATGAATATAGAGCGGCTCCGCTGGCTTAGATATGTCGTTCAATGGGAACCGAAGTTTCAGGTGTAAAAGAATTCAATTCGCAAGCCGATGGTGGTAGCAGACGAATAGGAAGCACCCATGGCAATGGAGAGACCAAGTTGGCACAGAGAGAAATGAGTGGCGTTCTTTGTGGAGCTCGGCCAAAATGGCTTAGGCTGTTACAAAGCCAAAGTAGGAGAAGAATATGCAAATGATAAATGACGGAGTTGGGGGACCATTTTCTTGGATGCGCCAGGAGGAACTAGCAAAATATTCCTTATCAGATGGATTCTGGCAACGGTTCGATCAAAAAATTACATTACCTTAGCTATCGCTTCGTCTGGAATTGCTGCGACATTATTACCAGGTGGAAACATTGCCAGTTCAGCTCTTTAGCAGCCATTGAACATATAAATCATCGAAACTCCCCCGTGAAATATTTCCAGAGCATCCTGTATGAAAAAAGTTTACCAAAAAATTAAATTCATTGGTTGGGATGAGTGCACCATGGCACATAAAAAATCGTTTGAGGCTTTTGATCCATTGTTGCGGGATTTGCGTGGAAACGTTCAACCATTCGGGATATTGCTCGCAGGAGATTTTACGAAAACATTGTCTGTAGTTTCTCGATTAACACGAGAGATAAATGCTTGCCTGAAATAGTCAACATTGCGACAAGACGAACATACATACACTGCAGCTGAAGTATTCGCGCGACAATAACTGGACATTGGGAACGCAAAGCTGCCAGTCAATGAGAGATTAAGACGAATTTTATGGCCTGATAATTTTTGTAAATTAGAAACATCGAAAGGAGAACTGATCGAAAGAATGTTTCTTTATTAAGAAAATTAATTTTAGGAATCACGATTGGCTCAGTGAACGGGCTATTCTGGCTGCGAAGAATAAGGAGGTCTATCAACTAAATAATAGTCGTATTGACAACAGTCGTTGCTTGAGCTGATCAGCTCTTTTACTAGACTGCCAGACCACTTGCTCACTGTGGTGAATACCACTAATGTTATTCAATCCAGCATTCAACGTGAGGAAATAGCATATACGTCGATAAACACCGTTGTGGAAAAAGACCATCCAACGAAATTTTTGAACTCGATTGATCTTCCAGGGAGACCTCACATACTGAAATTGAAAATAGTTTTGACAGTTATCATGTCAGCGAAAACTCTGCAACGGAATGCGACTCGCTGTTAAGAAATTGATGAAGAACGTAATGTAAGAAAAGATTTTAACGTGGCCTTTCAAAGGTGAAGAATTCCCATGATTCCATTTAATGATGATGATTCAATTTAAAAGATTTGAATTCCCAATTCGATTGACATTCGGAATCACTATCAATAATGCTCCAGGTCGAACTTTGGAAAAGTATGGTTTAGATTTAGATGCGGATTGCTTCTCAGATGTTGCGTGTTTCTGTGTCGGCAAACCAGATATCCTTGATATATATGCAGAGAATGGAAAAAGACAAATATTGTGTGCACACGAGTACTTATTACATAACAAACAAACACATACGTAAACGTGAAACGTAATCTTTGTTTCGTTAATAATTTATCGTCCATGTAACAGAAATATGCCACAGCAAAGAGCAATCAAGATTTTTAAATGCCTTTAGTTTGGTACCGATATTGTAACATTTCATTTATTTTACCAATTTAATTGAGATACATTTTCAAACAGGTGGCAACCCTCTTCAAAGAAACTTTCTACTGTAGGACTTTTAAAAACTCTTTAGTTCGCTACCCACATTGCAATATTTCATTTGTTTAATCAATATAACTGAGCTAAAATTTTCAAGTAGGTGGCAATCCTGCAAAAAATATTTCCTAAAGTTTTCTTTCCTCAACCTCTTTAATTTGATCCCTATTTCAATTATATTGAGTTAAATTTTCAAACAGGTGGCAACCCTCCCCAGGCATATTTTCGGCTGTAAGCCTTCTTAAAAATCTAAATTACCGTATTTCATTTATTTTATCAAAATAACTGAGTTTAAATTTTCAAAGATGTGGCAACTTTACTCAAAAATATTTCCAGCAGCTATCTTTCTTAAACCTCTTGAATTTAATATCTATATTGTAATATATCATTTAGTTTATCAATAAAATTGCGCTTAATTTTTTAACAGGTGGCAACCCTCCTTTAAAATATTTTCGACTGTAAGCCTTCTTAAAATTCTTTAGTTTGATATCCACATAGCAATATTTAATTTACTTTATCAATTTAACTGAGTTAAAATTTAAAAATTGGTGGCAACCCTTCTCCAAAATATTTCCAACAGATATCTTTCTTAAACCTCTTTAATTTGATACCCATAATGTAATATTTCATTTGTTTTATCGATGAACTTTAGTTAAATTTTCAAACAGGTGGCAACACTCTTCAAACATATTTTCGGCTGTACGCCTTCTTAAAACTCTTTAGTTCTACACCCACATGGCAATAATTCATTTATTTTATCAATTTGTCTGAGTTAAAATTTTCAAATAGGGGCAACCCTCGTCAAAAACATTTCCAGCAGTTATCTTTCTTAAAACTCTTTAACTTGATATCCATATTGTAATAATTTATTTATTTTATCAATATAATTGGGTTTAAAAATTTTCAAATAGGTGGCAACCCTCCAATTTTTTGCGATATCATTGGTTCTGGTATTATACCGAACAATACAAAAAAAAATTATTCAAATCGGTTCAGCCGTTCTCTAGTTTTGACGACCGTGACATACGAACACAACATTTCTATTAATATAGATAGAAGATAGATATACGAAGTGAAACTTGATGACAATTATCAAAAAAAAGGTCATAAAATATGGTTTTCATGATTGAAAGTGTTTTACAATCGCATATGATTACCTCATTACCACGGGTCGATTTTTCAATGCCAACGTTCTGGCCACAAATGTGCACCCACTTTTAAAAAAGGCATCCCGAAGCGATAGAAGACTATGTAAACGAAAGGGAAAAACATCAAAAACGCTAAGAAAACTTTTTTATGAAATTCGATTACAAATACAACGCTAGCGGTTTGCGTGATCTGTAGTCGTTGGTTCATGNAGGTCATAAAATATGGTTTTCATGATTGAAAGTGTTTTACAATCGCATATGATTACCTCATTACCACGGGTCGATTTTTCAATGCCAACGTTCTGGCCACAAATGTGCACCCACTTTTAAAAAAGGCATCCCGAAGCGATAGAAGACTATGTAAACGAAAGGGAAAAACATCAAAAACGCTAAGAAAACTTTTTTATGAAATTCGATTACAAATACAACGCTAGCGGTTTGCGTGATCTGTAGTCGTTGGTTCATGGGTATTACCATGTTTAACAAAAAGAAAAAAAGTGGGTACATTTATCTATTAAAAATTGGTTGAAATGAGCCTTTAAACCCTTATGGAAAGTGGTTCGGTTTACGGTTCGAATCAAACATTTGTGGAAAATATCGGTTCGGTTAATGGTTCAGTTAATTAATAGAAAAAAGCGGTTTTCCGGTTCAAAACCGGTTCGGTTCAAAACCGGTTCAGGTCCCTGGTCCTTATGTCATCTGATTATTTCACAATATAGCTATCCAGGACTATTACGATGATACGATTGTTTCTGATATAACTCAGACACTTAAATTACATATTTCGATATATTGTGGTTGTTCACGCTTGCCTGGTTATCAAGTTATCTGGTTAAAATAATTTTTCTGTGGTGTATTTTGTTGTTGTACAACCTGATAACCTGATAACCAGGCAAGCATGAACAACCACATTGTCTTTGTCCATTTAATTGCATGTCTTTCAAGTACAGTCCTGTCTGAATATAGTGAAATAATTTTTGCATGGCCTGTTCACAGCATCCAGGTTGTTCACTATATTAAGGTTGACTTATTTTGTTCAGAAACTTGTTTTATTTGCTCAAAATTCATGTTTGTGTATGTAAATGCAACAGATCTTTGGAATAAATGTATACTTAGGAAAATATAAATGGACATATGAATGTTTATTGAAAGAATTCGCGAATAGATATTTGCATCATGCATGAGGAAATTGACTTTTGGACCGCTTTTTCACGTAGAGTTCTCAATACTATTATGCCAGCGTAGTCAGTTTTTAATAGCTTCAGTGGCTTTTATAGGATTTCCGATCTGTCCTTCGCCTTGGTCATCATCACCAGCTTCTGCAGTATCCTCGGCATCTTTCTCTAAATCAATTGGTTCGTCGTCTTCGATTGGATTCCAATTTTAGATATCATTTTCAGTGTAGGTTTCCTAAGATAATTAAAGTACATAAAAACGAAATGGGCAGGTGAATGTCAATATTGTCAATAAAATTCCATTCGGTATTACAACTTGCAGCAGACCCTGTATATCATCGATTTCTTTATATTTTTCCTGCAATATTTTTTGGCGAAGTGAGCTCAGAGGAACATCATCGTCTTCATCCTCGCTTTCATTTGGCTCTGTGGCATTGAAACATTCTAATAAAGGCTTCCAACATTTCGCTGTTACACTTGCCTTCAGCTGATTCCAAGCAAGCATTAAAAATGATACAGCATCTTCAAAAGTTAAAGTTTTTAAAAATTGTGTGATGTCATCTTTTCCTACAGCTAATAACAGCAGATGTTTTTTGTAGTACAGCTTAGTTAAGCGAATCACATTATGATCCATAGGCTGAATAAAAGGCGTTAAATTTGGAGGCGTATAAACCACGAATATTGAGCCTTCAGCAGTTTTAAGTTCATCTTCTGGCGGATGGCAAGGGGCGTTATCAAGCAATAGGATACCTTTGGTTGGTAAACCCTTTTGTAGCAAATAATTTTGAACCTAATAACAATTAAAAACGAAAAAATACTCGGTAAAACTGTTAGGAATTTTAAATGTATTACTCATGAACGTGAGGGACGAAGCAATGGTGAAACCATTATATAAAGATGTCTGCAGTTACACCATAAATTTCCGATTTTTTTCAACAATTTCAGATTTTTGCTTCAACGAAAGGAATTTTCTCGCAGACATGATAACAATTAAAAATTATTTAAATGCTAAATTTATTAGCATACAAAAATATAAAAAACACGTAAAACAGCGCACATTCACTCACAAGCGGTTGGAACTCGACAAAAACCAAATAAACATTAGCATCAAATAGTAGCAGCTTTTCTAGTAATAAACATAAAGTGATAAATTTCAGGGAATAACCGGTTTCATTTCCGGTTAAATTTGGTATTTTTTTTTGTCAATTTATGCTTGCCGTTGCTTTTAAAATTTTTTTCACTATTTAGAGGCTTTCGATTGTTCACTATTTAGAGTACTCTGTGTAAATATTTCGGTGTTCACTATATCGAGCGGGCGTTCGCTATATAGAGACACGACTCTAACTTGAAAGTGGAAATTATTTTGGGACCCGTGGGACTTTCAGAGAAGTCAATATTTTCCATTTCAAGTATATTTTGACAATATCATTGTTTCTTTGGGTAAAAACAAATATATTTTACTGTTCAATATTGGAGGGGTGTGAAGTAGAATTGATGATGTGTTGTTAGTATGCAAACCTAGAACTACAATTATCAACTTATTGAGCATTAGTCCTTTCCTCTTTCAAAAACAAAAGGGGAAACGTTCGGTTATATGTGGAATGGATTTGTGTCAAACTTTAAGAAGAATCACCTTTTCCTTCTCCGACCCCTCTGTAGACTCGTACGGATCCATTGGAAAATAGGATAAAATTAGCGTTTTGTCTGAGAAAATATAGACTCGGGTTACGCCAACCACAGGATTTTTGCGCGAAATACCTTTCTGCGTTGTAAGCCTTCGGCAGCGCTTAGAAAAATAACCCTCATCAGTCCAACCCCGGCTACGCTGACCCCAGTATCTTTTACATATACGTCCATATTTCAAACCGAATTTATCAATAAATTTTTATTCGAAAGTTTGAAATCCTTATTTAAAACTAACGTTTAATCGTTTGAACACACGTATAATGCCGAACTTCCACTAGGCATTGAAATAACAAAAAATTTAGGTCATTTAAAAAAATGCCATGTGGCATTGAACTCAATGACTCTTTTTTTTAATGTAATGACATGATTATTTTTTAATGCCCAACTTTATCATTTGTCATTTTTGCCATTTAATGCCTAGTGGAAATCGAGCATGAGTTAAAATTTATTGATTCGGGTTACGCGTTTGGAAACAATAACCCAAAATTATTGTACAAATAACCGAATCGTACCCAACAAAATACCTTTTGCTTGTTCAAATTTCGATTCTAAGATCAACATTTTTTTTAAATAAACAAAAAGTTAATAATAAAATTTGAAGGATTTTATATATTGGTATGGTAACACGAAATGTCACAATCTGATTAATTGTCAGGTTGTTAATATGGCCACGAAAAAGTGATAATGGAACTACCTTCTTTTTTGTATCGTGGTCCGTAGCCCGTCGTTTCCAATGTGTTCAAGCCTCTGGCACACTGCATTTTAACGGTAATCATTATTGAAAACTCTACACATAATTTTTTTATTTCGGGCATTTATGAATTCGACAACCGTACACGTCCACAATCAGTTTTTCGTTGTTGAGATCAAAAACAATACAAATCACGGACTCTCTCGTTGATCATGGATTCTCTCAGCTTTGCTACGTTAACGGCTAAGTATCTAGTACGGATAGTTTGCATTGAAAGAAATTTTCTATGCAATCGTACCGCCTCTAATAAAATTCCAGAGGCTGCAATCATTTTATTCATCGACCAGTGCGGTCCACGAATAATGACTGTATATGGCGTTGATACGACGTCGATGAAAAACGTACAAATGCCGTCAGTTGTTGTATGATCGAGTGACTTCACCAGCATGGGGTCTCGACCAAACAGCGAAGAAGGGCAGGAATTTGAAAAAAATGTTAGCGACGCAAAAAAAAAATACAGTGGCGGACAGTTCATTGCGTAATTTTAGTTCGCCCCTCAGTTCGCTACGGTGCACAGTGTTTCGACTATATAAAGGCAGGTAGAAAACAAGTCATGATGACAATTGGACAATGGAAAAATCTCACCAAACATTAGCAGGAAAGAGAATATTTACACCTAAGTAATTGTTCATTTAATTTGTTCTCTGAGAGTGGAAACAGGAAACAAAAAATTAACCAAAATTCCACCGCATTTAAATTACTGGGCACACATGTTTTGTGAGTTTTTGGCGTCATAGTGATCCAATCCTCCCCATATTTTATATTTAGCGTTTTCTTATAAAATAGAGAGTACAAACTAAATTTCATTGAAATCGGATGAAATTTAATGTTTCCGCCCACAAGAGTAAAGGGCGTGGCAATTATTCTATTTTTACCGAATTTCGTAATTCCCTATTTCTAAGTAAAATTAGAGCACATGTCAAGATTTAGCGAAATCAGTGGAGGTTTATTGTTATTTCCACCTGCCTCCATATAGTCGAAACACTGTACGGTGCGCTGCTTGCGACCATCTTAATACAAGATTTGCGATTGTCAATTGTCGGAAAAGGTAAAATAGAGTTATCTCCAGAAACAGCGGGAAATACAAGGCAGTTTTTTACGGGCTTCTTCTTCTTCTTTATTGGAGCCCTAACCGCTCAATCGATCTTGTCCGAGTCACAGAGCACGCCAGTCGTTCCTCTTATGTGTCAACCGACGGTCTCTCACCCCTTCTCTGGGTCGTCGTGGTGAACGAGCTACTAGTGGAGCTGGAGATATATGACTGTTGGGTAATTGCCTATGCAGACGATATTGCACTCCTAGTTAAAGGTAAATACCTGAACACGCTGTATGAACTGACCCAACGGTACCTTAACATAGTTATTAACTGGGCGGTCAAAAGTGGCCTCGCCGTCATCCCCAATAAGACAGAATTGGTCTTGTTCACAAGAAAATATAAAATCCCCGCCGCTGTTCTTCCCTCGATTGGAGGTCTGCGCTTACAGCTGTCTGACAGGGTCAAGTACTTGGGCTTGATCTCAGACAGGAAGTTTTCGTGGGAGCCAAACATCGAGGAAAGGGCAAGAAAGGCATCAGTGGCCTTGTATTGCAGTAGGGGAGCTATTGGTAAGATATGGGGCATCTCCCCTAAAGTGGTCTATTGGCTCTACGATACCGTAGTCAAGCCAATTATGTTTTATGGGGCCCTTGTCTGGTGGAACTCACTGGAAAAGGGTACACTAGCTAGGCAGCAATGGGCTGCATTAATTGGTATTAGTGGGGCAGGGAGGTTAGGTTAGGTTAAGGTGGCAGACCCGCAAAGGGGACTCACTTAGACATTTGATTGTCCATTGTGATACCACATTACATAGGAACGGTAACTGCGTAAAAATTACGAGAAGCGCTGGGTGCTCATAATGAAGTTCTTCAAACAGCTGATGTCCACTCCGGAGAGTCCCTCGGGAGTGTCGATGAAATGCGCACCGAGATGCTTAAACCGTAATCTAGCGAATGCCGGGCAGTTGAGTAGGAAGTGCTGAGATGATTCCACCTCGTCTTCCAGGCAACTGCGGCAGTAGGGATCCGTGACGATATTGAGTCGCACCGCGTGGGTTCCCATTGGACAGTGTCCGGTCAGTACACCTGTGAAAATCGAGAGCTGACGCTTAGCCAGCTGCAGCAGTTCCCTTGACCGCCCGCGGTCCACAACCGGCCAGAAGGACCTTGCAACTCTGCAAGTCGGGGTTTTTTCCCAGCGCTCGCTGAGCCGACC
>NW_016161549.1:13501-25217 GCF_001687245.7 Rhagoletis zephyria
TGTCGTGAATTTGCATCCGACCCAATAATTACGTCGGCTTTCCGTCGCCTCGCTTCGGCTATGGCTTCACGCAGCAGTAATGGAGGTGGTTCCACCTCGTCATCATGAGCCATGTAAGCGGATATGATCCAGAGCTTTCCGGCACCGCTATCCAGGCTGACAGTCACAATGTCCTCGTTGCTGAAATTAGGTAGAATTAGTGCTTTGAGTTCGTTTCTGATGAGCATGCAGGATCTTGGTCTACCTGCTTGATTCTGCACCATCAGCTTGAAATTAGGCGTCCTGATCCCGGAGATACCGCTACTGCTTAGCCACGGCTCCTGGATCAGGACTACATCGGCTCCACCTTGCTCAAGGTGGATAAGGAGATTTGCGGACGCCGCCTTAGAATGTTGGAGGTTTATTTGCAGGATCTTCATCCTCCAAAGTCCGCTCCAGCCACGCCAGTTCGACGTCCTCGTTTACTGAGGCTAAGAGCCTCTCTTCCTCCGCCCTGTCGTAGAACCGTCCGATGCTGACGACGGATCCCTCCGTTGAGAGGGCATCCTCAGCACTTTCGGCCCCCGACACGACGGATTCCACCTCCATGCTCATGGGGCAGGGAACTGAGCGTATATTCTGATAGCCAATTGGCTATCAGGGGCTTGAGTTCGTTAGAGGTGCGCTCTAATTTGGTTAAAGAATGTCTGCTCTCTCTTTTGGCCGCGGCGAAATACTTCTGCATTAGGCTTATTTGGGTTCCGGCTCACAGCGACATTGGGGGTAACTTCGTGGCTGAAAAGCTGGCCAGGGAAGGAACCCGTGAAACGTTATCACCGGATAAAGAGCGGATGGGGGTGCCATTAATCACTTGAGGTACACTCTTGGATCGATGGGCCTGATGTCAGCTCAGCGAACGCTGGGCGAATACCACGACATGCGCGATCGCAAGGTCCTTTTGGCCGAGGGTGGACCGGGGGCGGTCGAGGGCATTCCTCGCACTCACAAAGCCACAGCTCTCACTTATGGTGGGGGTTTTAATGGGTCACTGTCCTATCGGTATTCACGCAGTAAGGCTGAACATTCTACCGGACCCCGTATGTCGCAGTTGCCTGGAAGAGGACGAGGTAGAATCACCTCAACACTACCTTCTTAGGTGCCAACGTTTGCGAGGCTAAGGTTGAAGTACTTTGGCTCTCACTTTCTAAATAGCCACGAGGAGCTCTGGGGCATTGAAATCAGCCTTATTAGTAAATACATAATCGGCTCGGAGCGTTATAACGATAAAGTTTTATTGGCCGTTCCAAATTGTGGTATCACAAAGGGGAATCTTACATTTTGTAAGTGAGCCCCGGTTACACGCCTAACCTAACCTACTATGCAAATACTCCTCTGTGCGCTCGAAAACAACACCATTTATTTTAATGTTTTGATAATTGTCAAAATTTGCACGCAGCGAAATAAAAATAAAATGGAATGTGAAAAAGTTGACAGTCAAGTTCACAAATCAAATAAGAATCAATTCAAGGCGAATTTAATATCTATTGAGGAGTGGGACTTGGAATGTAATATATCGTTGGTATAGTATGCAAAGGGCGTAACTGTCGCTGAAATACAAAAAGCCGTAACTAACTAAAAATCCAAAATTCAGTTTTTGATTGGTTGTGATGCATTTTATCGAATCATAAGTCCCCGCATCGTTTTATGCAATAAAAAATTTTAGTTAGTTGTGGCTGTTTTGCATTTAAGCGACAATGTGAAATACGCCCTACCCATACTATATTAACGATATGTTGAATATTGGTGTTAATTTGTATCAAAATATCAAAGCACATTGAGCTCATGGAATGGAACAACAAAGCGGATTTGATGGCTTATGTTACCGACAGCGGTGAGTTATTAATTGTGACTGCCTGCAACTAGGAAAAGTCAAGCTCAGCTAATAAAAAACGAATTACAAGCTATTCATATTAGTTGAACCTTTTCAAGAAGTCACCCGGGAACTAATCAGTTCTGAGACCTTCATCGTCCATGATTCCAATAATTCAAATTATTGTAAAAAACGGGGTGCCTTTTTAACAAAATAACAAGATTTTAAAATAATTCGGCTGACAGCCACGGCTTTTAAAACAGAATTTTCTTAGAAATTTTCATTCCTAGAAAATAACAAATTATTAGCCATATCGACCTATTTAGAATATCGCTATAAGCACAAATTTTTCAAATCAGTCAGAAGAGAGGATTAGGGATGTTTAAATAAGTACGGTGTTTCCAAAAACCGGTATTTTTAAATTTGGTTAATGATCTTTTTCAGTTTTTTTTTAAATTTAGGTGTTAATCGTTTTTTTTTGTTGCTTTTAAACAGAAACCCGAAAATTCGGTTTTTACATTCCCCAGCAATGGATAATTATTTTGCAATCAATTTTTGTTTGCTGATCTAATAGCTAAGCATAATCGATTGTGAATATTGAAATTTCGTTGAAAGTTTGAAACTTAGATTTATATGTCGTTTGTTAAAATATGACCAATATTTTAATGAAAGATTAACAAAAAATATTTACCATGAAACACATTTAAAATGTTTAAAAAAACAATCACTGTACACTCAATTTTATATACAAATGTAATTATGTATATTCATATCGCTCATTTACATCAATAGTGTCATGATCCAAAAAATACAAATTTTGAGTTGAGTGTGCAGAAATTACCGCTACCTTTTCTTCTACGTTGTGTATCGATTACCAGTATATGTAAATGGGAGTATATGTAAATTCAAAACTTTAAAGTCGTTTTTCTCGAGTTCCCGCTTTTTTTGTGAAATTAAGTTTGTTTTTGTATAAATATGTCCAACGCTTTATTATATTTCGTTTATAATTAATTAAGTGTAAGTGTAAATTTAATCTAATTTGATATCGATGTTTTTTGTTTCTCTTGCAGTGTTTTTGGTCATTCGGATTTTTCGGTAAACCGAAACGATCAAGTTTTAAATACAGTTTTTTAAACAGTTTAAAACCTGAATAAAAACCCGTGATTAATCAAAAAACCGATTTTTCGGAAACGGTGCCTATCCCTAGAAAGGATTAAAAATGAATTACAAAAACTAAAATCGAAAAACGCCGATGACGTTACAAATTCTGAAACAACCAAAAGAATGATCTTGCCATGATGCTAGACTGTGAAGATGACAGTCAGGAGGATACACCCGACATTTGCAGCCTCGATGCAATTCTCAAAAAGTAATTATTGCACCGCAATACAAAAAAAAATATAACTGAAAGTCCTCTCAACTGGTGCAGCGTCAATCGAAAAGAATTTACAATTTTGTCAAGTTTCAAGATTTTCAAGTTTGTCGCCTCGAGCGAGCACTTAATTAGTAGCGCAAGTTTGATTTACGACCTTTTAAGAAATAGGCTGTAACCCGAAAAGGCAGTAACATTACTTTTTATTTACCTAAATCACCTAACTTACTAACCTAAATTATTTCTTAAAAATACCTGACATCCGCATTCGCATCCGCGGATGTCTAAAATTCCACATTCGCAACTTTCCTAGTCCATACATATATACTTATCACTGTACGGCAAAATCAACTTTTTTTTGGGTATTGCGCCACACCAATTTTTTTAAGAGATCGAGTCATAGGTAAAAAAGTAATTTCTCCGTTTTTTCGAAGTTAGCCTCCGAAATCGAGATATGGGCCTTCGAAGTTCGAAATAGGACCTTTGGTAAAAAATGATATTTAATTATTGCATATAAATAACTAAAGACTTAAAAATATAGACATAGTCCTCCTTTTGCTCTTATTTAAATGGTATATAATTTTTTTGTGCAAACTTATATTACAGGTGCTATAAGGGGTCAAAGCTCAGGTCTTCGAAAAATGAAATTCCTTATATTTTAAACAATTTTGAACTGATTTATAAAAAATTTATATGTTTGTAAGGGTAATTAAACCCCCCTTCTTTCGATATGCATATTTGTATACTTGGTATTTAAAAATTAAAAACAAAAACACATTTAAATTAAAAAATAATTTTTTTTATAAAACATATTTTAAACCAAAAAATTACTAACCGATTTTTAAAAAATTGGGATCGTTGTAAAGACGATTAAATCCCCCTTCTTTTGATATGCATATTTGTATACTTTGTATAAAAATATTTGAGAAAAAAACCCATTTAGAGGAAAAAATACCTTTTTTTAAATATTTTGAGGATAAAAATTACTAACCGATTCTTAAAAGGTTGGTATCGTTGTAAAGGCGATGAAGCCCCCTTTCTTCTGATATGCGTATTTGTATACTTCGTATACAAAAATAAAAAAAAAAAAAACACATTTAACTGAAAAAATACCGTTTTTTTATAAAAAAAATATTTTAAACAAAAAAAACACTAACAGGTTTTTAAAAAATTGGTATCGTTGTAAAGGAGATTAAACTCCTTTCTTCTGAAATGCATATTTATATACTTCGGATATAAAAATTTGAGAAAAACAACATTTAAATAAAAAACTACTTTTTAATAAAATAAAAAATTTTAACAAAAAAATTACTAACCGATTTATAAACAATTGGTACCGTTGTAAAGGCGATTAAACCCCCTTCCATCTGATATGCATATTTGTGTACCTCGTATATAAAAATTTTAGAAAAACACTTAAAAGGAATAAATACGAATTTTTTCTTATAAAAAATATTTTAAAGAAAAAAATTACTAATTAGAAATACAATTGAACACTTTATTTAAATAAAACAGAAAATTATCTTTTATTTTCATATATAACCTGTTATGTGAAAAATCAAAAACCAAAGTGTTTTTATATTTGTATATGCCTTAGACTTCTGTTACATATACTTTTGCTTAACTTTTAACAGGGCTGTGGGTGAACAAGAACGAATTAACGCTTAAAACATTGTAAATTATTAGTTTTATTTAAATACGAAATTCAATTGTATTACTAATTTGTAATTTTTTTGTAAAATTTTTTTTATATGAAAAAATTGGTATTTTTTCCTTTTAAGTGTTTTTTTCTCCAATTTTTATATGCGAGGTATACAAATAGGCATATTAGACAAAAGGGGGTTTAATCGCCTTAATAATGATGCCGGTTTTTTAAAAATCGGTTACTAATTTTTTTGTTTAAAATATTTTGTTTATACAAAAAAAGGTATTTTTTCCTTTAAATGTGTTTTTTCTAAAATTTTTATATACGAAGTATAAAAATATGCATATCATAAGAAAGGGGGTTGAATTACCTTTACAACGATATAAATCTTTTAAAAATCAGTTCAAAATTTTCTGAAATACTAAGTTTTTAATTTTTCGAAGATCTGACCTTTGACCCGTTATAGCACCTGTAATATAAGTTTTCGCAAACAAAGTTTTATACCGTATAAATAAGAGAAAAAGGCAGACCACGTCCGTATTTTTACTTTTTACATGCAATAATTAAAAATAATTTTTTACCAAAATGTGCAATTTCGAACTTCGCAGGCCCATACATATCTCAATTTCGGAGGCTAACTTCGAAAAACGGAGAACTTATTTTTTTTACTTATGACGCAATCTCTTAAAAAAGTTGGTTTGGTCCAATACCCAGCCGAGTGCTGTACAGTGCATGTATGTATGTGCTAAGGTATATCACCGCTTGGCGCGCAGTACTTGTATACATAGAATGCAATAACATACATATGGTTGCCCAATAAGTATAAAAGATATTGTGCACCAATCGACGATATATATTTCATAAAAAACATTAGGGGTATTCTCCAAATCTTGCAAAGCCATTTCACGTAGCACATATTGCATGGATTGCATAACTTGCAAACACACATCAACAAAATACATGGGAAACAACATTTCCTATCGCTGCAATATATGCAACGTCGAAACCCATGTATATATTTTGTAAAGTAGCATAGCAAGATAAAAGCGACCCTGTGCTAATTGTTTTGTTGATGGAATTTCTACATATTTCTCTCATTCCTCTCATCTTGCTCACTTAATTCTTTTTTGTTGTCTCTTGTTATTGTATTTGATACATAATTTCGCTACTTGCTACCCATACATGCTACCACTTTGCAATGGGGTGCTATCGTATTCTTCGAAATTTGGAATAGTATTTTTGCATTTCGTGCAATCCGCGCATAGTGTAAGACTTCGAGAATACCCCTATTGAGTTACCAGGAAGGTAGTCATCTACAGGGAGCTCAAGTTGTTTCTTAATATCATGTTTCCAAAACCACTGCGCGCGAAAACTACACCATCGCTTTGGCTTCCCAATGCACCAATATCAACAAAGACGAAAGTATCGTTATGATCATTAACAGCCATTGGTACAGATGCAGGGGGCTTTACGTGATACCTGCCAAAAGGATTTATTCACGGTACCCGCATTTGGCACAACGGATTAATTTTTGCCTTAATCATTGCCCTGAAATGCAAGCATTTCAGTTCCAAAGGCAGTGTGGGAGGACACACTACCCACCTAAAGTCTCTGCCGTTCTTTGGGTCCCGGCACCCGGTGGCAATGCAACTCCACATCGAACCCTTTTTGAGTTCTACCGCCTTTGGTATTAAACCACAGCCCCCGCGATACTCCCCGAAGGGCCATCCCTCAGTGAACAGACTGGAGTAGTGCTCACCAGCCAGACTTGCTTGACCAGCTCGAGTCACGCAACCTACTAAACATACCAGAATACACATGCTCAATCGTACAACTAACAAGGTCTGCTTTTATCACATATTCACCAATCCACGGTTTTCCGCAAATATTTACACCGTGTTATCAACCCTTTCTCCACACTTTCCACAGCTCAACAGTTTTCAGCATTATCATCCAGCTCATCTCGCTCCACTCACAAGACTTACTAATCTCATTTCACCCCGGTGTCCCTATCCGGAGTGAAAATCGACTTGTAACCCTTGTTCAAGTCACTTGACTCACCTGATTCATTCTGCTCGTCTCGCTACCCTCGCAGGTCCTACTAGCCTTACTGGGGAACAAATTCCAGCCCGAGTATACAATAGGCATGGAATTGCTCCTTTTCAGGTTTTCTACACCTACTCAAGCAGCTTGACGAGCCACATTCTTCCTTGCAGAACTTCCTAGCTATATGATTTTACATGTGCATCTGGCCTATCTTTCGACCTTGTTCGTCTCACTGGCTTTGCTTATCTAGCCAGCGAACACACTCCAGGGGCATTTTTTCGCCCGCGGTTCCTCTTTTAAAGTCTTAGGTATGACTTCCGAAAGTCGTAGACTCTTCTACCAATTGAGCCTCTGACCGACTCAGGATTGGTAGCCTTTGACTAGGGTACCCGGAATTGTGACACCCGTAGCCCCGCAATGCGGAACCCCCCTGGGCTCGTGGGTACGGTAATCTCCACATCGGAAACTGCGTAAGCACATGTCCTACACAGGTTCCCATGCGGAGAATCCCTGTTAGTTCATGCCGATATGGAAACCCCTAAGGGCCCCCATGTCACCACTTAAGATCTAGCCCCACGGCAAGGACACCAACGTTTAGCTAGATCAGCCATTGGTACAATACTGAATGTCTTCTTTTAGTTGTAATACAGAGATCCACTGCGTTTTGGACAAACTATGTTGATGTGTTTGTTATCGACAGCGCCGAGACAATGCGGCATTCCAGTAGTTATATAAAACCTTTTTGTAAGCGAAATAACAAATTATGTTTGTAAATATAAAATTAAAATCCTTTAGACAAATCGCTCCGCAATGTTCCTCCATTCTGCTCGATTTGGTTGGGCAGCGAATTCTGACTGCAGCTCATTCCAAATGGCATCGCAGGTTTCATAAATAATTTTTCTTTTGGCGGAAACGCCTACTTATGAGCCCATGCCATAAGTTCATTACATTTTCAATGAAGTCTTAAAAAAGTCGCCTATTTTTTTCTAACTTTATATGCTGCTACAGCTTTTTTGGTACTTTTGCGAGCGGGCGTCTTGCAACATATCAGCTCTAACTGATTTGGCTTTTAATGTGCAATTGCAAACATTGCAATAAGCCTCGTAACCTCAAGTGTTTACACAACCAGCCTTTGAACGCGGGATCCTCAGTCCAAGAATAAAAAAATGTGCGTATGCTTGGTTTGCATCATATTTAAGTCATCTGTGTCCAAAGAATAAATATATTTTGAAGCAGCTGCTGCAAAAAACAAAGCTTGTAAAGATTTATTAAGAAAATAATTAAAAATCAGTTCTACTTACGAGATTTAGTAACAAATTTTGCGAAAGTGTGAGCGTAAGTATTTACTCTACAAGCAAATGGTACGCTATACATTGAATATATCTCACGTTCAATAATATGGAGATGTAACTCAAAATTTACGTTTTTGGAGATCTCATTATGCAATTAATAAGCTGATAAGTAGAATATGTTCAGTATAACAGATAACCAATGTTCCCAAATACGGCGAAGATATGTGTCTTTCCATCTGTCTTTTTGTATACATACCAGGGTTGTTGCGAATATTCGCATTCGCATTCGCAACCGCGGAGCTTCCGCATTAATTTTAACATTCGCATTCGCAATAATCAATGCGATTTTTTTTGCGAATGCGAATATTGAAGGGACCGAAAGTAACAGTTATTTTCTTTACGAGTTAAACTTCGCCAAATATTTTTTATTCCCCACTAAAAGTCCTTTCCGGACAATAAACAAACCGCTTATCCAAATTAAACAAGTTTGGTATCAAATGAAAGAGGACTCAAATAGCTTTAATGCTGAAATATCTAAACAAGCAAAGTCACCTATTGAAAAATATTTCAATAAAAAATGATAATTAATTACCATAGAACAAACCTTGGGTCAGGTATATGAATTTCTTAAGTATTAAATGATATAAATAAAATATATATAAATAGAGGTGGTAACCTTCGTTCGTTATTTCTGATTAAAAGCTATTTCAGTCCTCTTTCACATGATACCAAATTTGTTTAATTTTGATAAGCTGTTTGTTTATTATCCAGAAAAACGGTCGGAATAAAAAACATTAGGCCAAGTTTAACTGGTAAAAAAATAACTGTTATTTTCGGTCCATGGAATATTATGCAAGTGCAATGATAAAACGTATATCTGACCAGTCACAGAAGAAAGGATCAAAAATGAATTACAAAAACTAAAATCGAAAAATGCTGTTGACGTTACTGGTTCTCCACATTCAGAAACAACCAAAAGAATGAGAATGAAGATTTTTTTTTAAATCAACGGTGTTTAATTCATGCAGCCCTCTAATACATATCAACTGTATAAATTAATTGCGTTATCCCACAAAACTAAAAATTTGAAATACTTCGTTATATTATTAAACGTGCGATATTGTGCATAGAGAAAAATTACTGGGTAGTTAAAAAACGTAATTTTTTCACAAAATACGATCAAACGTCAACAGGATACAAAAAATGTCCAAATGACGTTAAAAACGTCAACCTGGCAACGCTGGATGTATGACACTATGATATCGCTTATTGTCGTTGGTTGTTTTCGTGTCCGATGATCTATTAATTTCGTTGTTTATTTCTGACGTTTTCTGTTTTATTAGGCTTTGTATTAAGTGGTGTGGGTAGTTGTTGCTTACCAGAATTTTGTTTATTTTCTTTATGTTCGTGTCTCTAAATTGTTGGTGACTTATTGTTAGTATTTTGTGGATTAGATTTCTAGCTGTGTTAATTTTACATTTTAAAGGTTGCGAAGACAAGTAATTTATTAAACGCCCAGAGGAAGTAGGCTTTGAGTACCGGTCAAGAAGAATGGCGTTACTTTTTCGGTGGTTTTCTCGCACACGAAAATAATCGATCGACTAGCCTACAACAACAACAATAATTACACCAATATAGTTTGAGAAGCTGTCTCAAAATATAATACATAAATCTATATATATAAATATGAATGGCTGTTTGTTTATTACCTTATAACTTTGGAACCACTACACGGAATCGCACGAAACTTTGCACACTTATTTGTTTTTACCTCGGAAAGGTCATAGGTATGATTTTGTTTGCAAATATGGTGTCAATTTTGCGAGGAGGCGTGGCCTGCAAATTTTCAATCAGTTATAACTTCGGAACCATAAGTCACATGAACTTGAAATTTGGTATGCAAACAAATCTGTGGTAGATGTTTATAGTAAGGTTTATATATTTAAATGACTTTGTAGGAGGGGCGTGGCATATGGAATTTTTAATCAACCATAACTCCGGAACCACAAGTCACATGACTCCTTTAATTCCTTTGGATAAGCTTTTCGAATTTAAAAGACTTCAATACAGCTGCCTGCTAACGCGGCTATAGTAAAATTAGAGCAGAAAGAGAGTATAACATCTTTGCATAAAGTATTTTTCATATCTGTATAAAGACGTGGGGTGAAACCCGCGGGGAAAAGCTAGTAATAAATAAATGTGTTTGAAATCTACTTTATTATTTAAGTTGAAAAATATTCCATTAGTAACATAACAAAAGACAGTAATTAAACCTATACGCATTCAACAATACTTGAGCGTTTACATATCTGATAAAGTAACTTAAGGCATGTCGAAAAAAGCTCTATGCAAACAAAACTTAAGTCAACATATCGCACACCGTCTTCAAAAGAGTTACAACTCAAAATAATACGTTTGTCAGAAAATGCGAAAAACTATTTCTTAGCACATGATAACCATATGGGCAAGGGCGACTTTACCTTAGGTTTTTTTCTAACAAATAACAACAACAATTTTCTCCAGATTTTTCTGAAAGGTAAACGAGCTCTGCGTACATTTTTTATCGCATAATTTCAAAAATGCCAAATTTTGAGTTGTGACTCTTTTGAAGACGGTGTGCGATATGTATTGTGTGGCTGAAAGAAGTGCATAATACTAGTGGCAGAATAAAAGAAACACCTAATTTTACCAATATTTAAATTTTTTTATAAAAGTCTACCTATAAATGCAAAAAAATGCCAAAATTTCAAACTTTTTACTCAGCAGTTTTAGAAAAATTTGAGGTACGCAGTTTTATAGCCCATTAAATTAAAGTAGGATAAAATTCAAGTTTCATGCAGTTACAAAATACCGTTGATTTTTGGAAATTTTTTAAACGATGCTGGGCATTTCTTCCATATAAACAAATTGTCGAACATACTTTGTATGGAAGAAAATGCGTGACACCGCCAGGAAAAAAAATTATAAAAAATCAACGTTACTTTTAGTCACTTGAAACTTGCACTTTATCCTCCTGTAATTTAATGGGCTACACTTGATTGACACAGTTTGAAACAAAAAAATTTCAAAACACACGAAGCAGTCAATATACTCACGGCACTATGGGCCAAGTATAGTAAAACTGCGTTTTTAGTTTGAGATTTTTTTTTATTATCTTTAACTTTATAATTTCAAAGATATGATAAATTCTAAAAATTAGTTAAAAAATTCAGTGCAATGTAGAATAAAAATGGGTACCAAATGAAAGAGAAAGTACTGTAGGACTTAAAAAATTAAAATTTTTTGGGTTCACAAGGACGAACAGGTATTGAAATGCCTTTTTAATCAGTTTTATTTTTTTAATCTAATAAAGTTCTTCTTCTTCTTCTTTTTTGGGGCTGTAACCGCCTAAGCGATTTTGGCCGAGTTCAGCAAAGCACGCCAGTCGTTTCTCCTCTGTGCCAACTGACGCCAATTGGAAACGCCAAGTGAAGCCAAGTCCTTCTCCACCTGATCTTTCCATCGCAGTGGGG
>NW_016161549.1:25242-37425 GCF_001687245.7 Rhagoletis zephyria
GTCCAAAGTAGCACTTGTTGGCAAGAGTGATTCTACGTTGGATTTCAATGCTGACATTATTATCGGTGTTAATGCTGGTTCCCAAGTAAACGAAATTCTCTACTTTCTCGAAATTGTAACTGTCAACAGTGACGTGGGTGCCAAGGCGCGAATGTGCTGACTGTTTGTTTGATGACAGGAGATACTTCGTCTTGTCCTCGTTTACCACCAGACCCATGCGCTTTGCTTCCCTATCCAACTTGGAAAAAGCAGAACAGACTTCGCGGTTTTTGTTACCGATGATGTCGATGTCATCGGCATAGGCCAGCAATTGCACGCTCTTGTAGTAAATTGTTCCTGAGCGGTTCAGTTCTGCAGCTCTTATTATCTTCTCCAACATCAGATTAAAGAAGTCACATGAAAGGGAGTCGCCCTGTCTGAAGCCCCGTTTTGTGGCGAACGGCTCGGAGAGGTCTTTTCCAATTCTGACGGAGCTGGTGGTATTGCTCAACGTCATTTTACACAGCCGTATGAGTTTTGAGGGGATGCCAAATTCAGACATAGCGGCGTATAGGCAACTCCTTTTAGTGCTGTCAAAAGCGGCTTTAAAGTCGACAAATAAGTGGTGAGTGTCGATCCTTTCCTCGCGGGTCTTTTCCAAGATTTGGCGTATATAAAGTTAGAAGGACTATATTCGAGGGCGTTGTCGAGTTTATATTACTTCTAAACATATAATTTTTTCATAATAAATATTGCAAAATTCCAAGGATATTCAAGGATAAAATTTTTAAGGACATTTTCAATACCTTATGCACCGTAAAATTTAATCTGTTCTTTCTCTAGAGAATTTTCTCTTTAATTTGATACCCATACTGTTTTCCTAAGTACATTGCACTAGATTTTTTATACCATTTCNGGATATTCAAGGATAAAATTTTTAAGGACATTTTCAATACCTTATGCACCGTAAAATTTAATCTGTTCTTTCTCTAGAGAATTTTCTCTTTAATTTGATACCCATACTGTTTTCCTAAGTACATTGCACTAGATTTTTTATACCATTTCCTGAATTACTCATATTATTCAGTTTTCAAAGTCCTTTTAAAAAATCCTGACGTCAGCGAGAAAAGCTAAAAACGCAATTTTGCTGCATACATTTGGCCCAGACTTTTTTGGGTGTAAGCTTGCCTGTCGCATGGTGTTATGTGTATGTATAATTAGCTAGACATATATAAAAAAATATTAAATATTGAATAAACAAAAGAAATATAGCGAAAACTGGTAAACACAAGGCATTATATTATTTCCACCATTGCAAATTACAAATCCCGAAAATCCCGGGATTCTTCGCAAATAACCCCGGGTTTTTAGGGCCTTAAAAAAGTCCCGGATCCCGGGATTAACATCCCTAGTATGTAGTGTAGGTTTACATGTGATTGGCTTATTTGTGCTAACTTACGTCAATGTAATACCCAAACGTGTCTCCTCGTCCACTGGTTTTCTTCTGGAAAAACGTTGCAGCCTTTCTCCAAGTAGCGTGAGAAGCAGTGTGACCACTTTGTGAGTAATTGCTCACGTTTTGAGTGCGCTGGAGTATTTTTGGAGGATTTTTATTTAGAGGAATTTTTGACAAATTTTCTCTCGATATATTTGCAGACAACAAATTCAACCATGTTTTACACAACAGAGTTGTTAAATCGCTCTTAAAATTTTTTAACAAAAGGCTTCCCGAAGTTTTATAAAGAGTTTTATAAGAGAATTTTAGTTTTCTTCCGTTTCACAATGTAAAAGAATTTGGTTTTCTTCGAGTTTTCTCTCTTGCGTCCTCATTCGGTGAAAATTTCATTGCGAATGAGGCGATTTTACCATACACAACGTAAGCGGCTTAATCAAACGTCAAAATGGCGGCCGGAAATCAAAAAATTTAAATTTTTGCTCGCATTTCCCGCAAACGGCTTGTCAATTCTTCAAACACCCCCATACAAAACATAAATAGCTTTAACCCTTTCAGTTCAATTGTCCAATATATTGGACAAACTTCTTTTGTACTTAAAGTTCTTTTTTTCTTAAATAAGAGCTTTTCTTTTTAAAATAACAGTTGTTTTGAGAAAAGCATATTATTCTTATTTAACGCATTTCTTTTACTGCATTTCGGGATGCAGGTGACCGTGTTTTTTCACAAAAGATAAAAGTGCCACAAAAATCGATATTTTGTAGCGTAACATATATCAACAAATTAACTATTTTTTGGTGGAATTGAGATACGAAAAAATGTTTATTGTTATTCTCAGTTGTGTTCTACATACAAAAAAAAATTCGCATTTCTTTTACTGCATTTCGGGATGCAGGTGACCGTGTTTTTTCACAAAAGATAAAAGTGCCACAAAAATCGATATTTTGTAGCGTAACATATATCAACAAATTAACTATTTTTTGGTGGAATTGAGATACGAAAAAATGTTTATTGTTATTCTCAGTTGTGTTCTACATACAAAAAAAAGTTCGAACAAGAAATTGCCAAAATCAACCTTGCTACTTAAACTTGCATTTTTTTACAAAAATTTAATATGCTTAAAACTACATACATACCTAGAATTTATTAATTCTGAATAAAAAGTTTGAAATTTTGATGAACATTTCGCTAATTTTTGCTCAAATTTCTTTATTCCATGTACGCATGCATATGTATGTAGTACATACTATGTACATATACACATATTTTTTATTTTTTATTATATTTTATTAATTATAATTAAAATTACAATTAATAAGTCTTTAGAGCACTAGCTGCCAGGGCTTTTGCTACCGTTTAAAGCGAAAATATTTGATATTTCAAATTAAGTTATGGATGCTTATAATTTTTAAAAAGTTAAAAATAAGATTGATATTTTGTTCGGTGGGATTAGTAAGGATNAATTAAAATTACAATTAATAAGTCTTTAGAGCACTAGCTGCCAGGGCTTTTGCTACCGTTTAAAGCGAAAATATTTGATATTTCAAATTAAGTTATGGATGCTTATAATTTTTAAAAAGTTAAAAATAAGATTGATATTTTGTTCGGTGGGATTAGTAAGGATTTCAAATGGGTTCCGGTTGTGGAATATGAGGGTTCTTTGTGTGTTAAGAAGTGGACATTCTATGAGGATGTGGTTGACGGTTAAAGTGGAGTTGCGACAAAATTGACATAATGGCTGAGGCTCGTTTTTGATTAGATGTACATGTGTAAGGTTGGTGTGGCCCAACCTGAGACGTACGAAGCACTTGTTCCTGATTCCGTCTGTAGTGGCAGGAAGTTTTATTACCGATTTACTTGGATTGATAGTTTTGTAACGGTGGTTATAATTCATCCATTTTAATGCATTTTTTTCGGTATAAGGAGAGGGTGGCTAAATTACCAATAGATTTACTTGAGAACGGTGTAAACATCATTAATGGAGCTACTAAGGTTGATCTTGCAGCGTTATCGGCTTGCTCATTTCCATATATTCCCGCGTTTCCAGGGATCCACATAAGTTTTACTTTGCTTTCTAGTTCCAAGATGAGCTGTTTTAATACAGTTATAGGTTCAGAAGTGTTCTTCATAGTTTTAGCGGATTCGTATGCTGAAAAGCTGTCGGCGCACACAATAAATTTTTGCTTAAGTGTTTTCAGTAGTTGTAGAGCTGATAATATCGCCTGAACTTCAGCATCATAAGCGGTGGCAAATGGAGGTAAAATTCAATGTATCATAGTGGCCCCCGTGGTGTTCCCTACCGCGAAGCCTACTCCGTGTTCAGACTTGGAGCAGTCTGTGAAAATCACCTCCCAAACATTCTCTCGGAATGGCTGGGTTGTTTCGTTAAATAGTCGCCTGTATGTGGTTATATCTGTTGTGTGTTTTCGGTATGTTGTAAGGCAGTTGACGAAGGAAGTTTCTTTAAGAGTCCACGGTGGGTGTTTCAGCTGAGGAGATGCCATTGGTTTGATGTTGATTTCGGCTTTTGTTAGTTGCTGTTGCAGTAGATTTTTGGTATTTGTCTGCAACTTATTAAGTGTATCCTGTCCTCGAGGGAAGGAAAGCCTCCTTCGGCTGGTAAGTTTTCTGTGCGCGTAGTTCGAAATGCTCTGAGACTCCGTCTGATGGCTGCATGGTACGGGCCTTTAAGTCGTGCCAAGGAAGATTTTGAACATTTTCCGTAGATCGGTAAGCCGTAATCAATTTTGGAGAGGATTGGTAACTTGGTTACATTGAGAAGAGTGTTAGTATGAATTTGGCTTTTATTTGAGGATAAATACTTTATGATATTCAATCTGGCAGCTAAACTTGTTCTTAAATTATTACAGTGAGTATTAAAGTTATGTTTGTAATCGAAAATTAATCCTAGGATATTTAAATTTTTTACATTATCAATACTAGAGGAACTATATTTAATTTCAATATTATTACAATAGTGTTTTCGGCACACATGTAAATGTTTACATTTAGCCGTCGAAATCTTTGCACCACAGCGTTGTGCCCAACTATTAATAGATTGTAGGGCATCTTCAAAATGTCTTGAGATTTCCTTTGGATCCTTGCTGTTGCACGTTAAATACAAGTCGTCCACGTAAAGGGAATGGTTGATGTTTTTGTGGTTCAGCAGTAGTCGGCTTAGATCGTCGAATGCAATTAAAAATAAAGTTGTGGGCAGGGGGGAGCCCTGTGGTATGCCATTGTAGAGTGGATATATGTTCGAGTATACGTTATTCACCCTGCATTTCGAATTTTTAATTGATGGAGTTTATCAAGAACTACGTGAATGCCTACTCTATCGAAGGCTTATTCGAAGTCTATCGAAAAAATTGAAACGTGATTTCGCGTAGACAAGTTTCTTAAAATTATATGATCCAGATAATACAAAGCGTCTAATGTACTCGAACCAGGTTTGAAACCGAATTAATTTGTTGAAAGGCCTTTTGAGGAGACTAGAAACCAAATTAACCTTTTCGAAATGATTTTTTCTTGCAATCTACTTATGCAAGAAAGCAGTGAGATAGGGCGGTACGATTTTAGTAGGGATATATCTTTGCTTGGTTTTTGTACTGAGATTACGATTGCAGTTTTAAATGACTGTGGGATAGTGCCATATTCGAAAGTTTTGTTGAGGAGATTAAGGACTCAATTTTTGAATAAAACTGGCAAATTTTTCAACATAAGGTAAGAAATTTTATCGTATGCGGGAGTAGTTCCTGTAAGGCAATCCAAGCAACTTTCGAACTCGTAGAGAGTAAATTTCGAGTCTAAGATATTAGCTTTGTGGTTAAGATAGCGTGCGATATGTTGGTTTAACGTTGAGTTTTTAGACATACAAAAGGTTGTTGAAAAGTCTGAGTCGTGCGATTCGGAAGACCAGTTTTGTGAAAATGCCTCTGCAATATCTTTTGGGTCCATTACGATGGTCGAGGATATGGCTATCGCTTTTATTGAGGGTGAATTATAAGTACCTACTAGTTTTCTAATATCTTGCCATATTAGAGTTGTGGGGATGTTAGGATTTATTCTCCTAGTAAAATCTGTAAAGCTTTGTTGTTTGACGTCTTTCTTAGCTCTATTGAACTTAGCTTTTTTGTATATTAGTAAGTTTTCGTTGGTAGGGGTTGTTCGAAAAACCCTCCAAGCGGTTTGTTTATCATCTCTTAGGATTTTAAGCTCTGGTGGTCCCAAGGCACGGTTTTAGAAACCTTTTTGTATACCGTACGAGGGATAGACTCATTTGCTGATCTCCGAATTACTTTCTGAATGATTGCTGCTTCGTTATTTATATTATCGCCTGCGGGTAGGCGGAGTGAGTAGTCCATAATTTTGTTATGGAAGAGGCTCCAATTAGCGTTTTTTGTTATATTGCGGTATTTTCTGATGTAACGTATAGCGATGGATTGTTAGTGTTGTTATGCAAGGAAAATAATCGCTATTGTGCAAATCATTAATAATGTGCCAATTGCATACCGGGATGAGCTGTGAGGAGCAGAGTGCTAAATCGATATGTGTGAGGGTCTTATGGGTACTAAGATGTGTTGGAGACCCATCGTTTAAAATATTGAGGTTGGAAGAGAGAATAAGATCTTCGATTTTTCCCTTTGGGTTACTATTTGGAGAGCCAAAATAAGAACTGGGTAATTTTTAGCTATCAAGATATTTTGTAAGTCTTATAAGAGTATATTTTGTTGCGGTGAAACGTATATTGAAACCACTGTGAAAGTTGTTTTTAGTTTAATTTCGGCTGCGATAACAGAAAGGTTAGTGTTAATATTAAGTATTCTGTATGGGAAAGATTTGCGGTACCCTGTTAAGCAAATGTGTTGTGATTGAAATTGTGGAAATGACCATTGTATTGTTTTGGGAAATTGGGATTTGAGTCGGCTTTGCAATGAGTCTCTTGGAGACAGATTATTTTGAGAGATTGCTCTTTTATTAATATTTCTAAGTTTGAGAAGTTGTTCTGATAGCCGTGAATATTCCACTGGAGAATTTAACTAGGAGTAAATACTACTGCACTTAATTTCAATACACTGGATGTATTGTAACAAGTGAGTACTATGAGTCTAAGTGACAGTATTGATGTATCTGTTGACAGTGGAGTTCTACCGGGTTACTCAAAATTTGAGAGTGAGAATCTGACGAGGATTACCCTCGTCGTTTCGGCGCCAGCTGAGTGAGGTTCTATTGGAAGTGAGTAGTTCTCTGTGTGTGAGTGAGATGTGGAAGGTAAATTTTGCTTGCTAGTTGAAAGGGAGTCTGCGGAGTTGGTTGCAATTTTTAAATTAGTTAAAGTTGTAGAAAATACATTTTGAGAGCTGGGTGGGAAACTATTGTTGTTATTATACATGTGATTAATCGTTTGGTTATTGGCAATTTTTTGAGTGTTAATTGAAGGAGATTCGGAGAGGTTAGTTAAAGTTGGCGAATTAGTGAAGGGTGTGGTAAGTAAATTTTGTGGACTGAATGAGAGACTGTTATTACTATTGAGACGAGGCTGTGTGGTTGTTTGTTTATTGACATTTTTGGTTGTAAAGTGATTGTTTAAATCTACTTTAAGGTATTCTTTTTGGAGTTTTCGGTATTTGATTGCGAGTTTGACGCGAGGGTAGATGAATAAGTGGTTTCTCTGTTAATTGGGTTATTTATTTTGTATACGCGTTTAGCTTCAAGTATAATACATTTGTTTTTTGTCTTTATTTTTAATATTTCTTTCTGTTGTTGAAAAGTTGGGCAAGAGGGTGTTGAGGAAGGGTGTGGTCCCAAACAGTTAGCGCACATTTTACGAGTGCAAGTTGATGGATAGTGAGGGGGTAGATTGCATACAACGCAGGAGGGGTTATTTTTGCAGTGTTTTAACGTGTGTCCTAATTTTTGACAACTTTTGCACCGCATTGGATTTGGGTAATATTCTTTAACAGAAAGTTTGTACCAAGCAATGTCAATGATATTCGGTAGCGTGTACATATTAAATGTTAGGAGAATCAAACCCGTTGCCACTATTGTGTCATTAACTCTTCTGGTAAATTTATACACTCCGGTCACTTCTTGGCTTTTAAGGTCATCTAAGATTTCATTTTCTGGTGTGGGAATTAAATTCCTGTCATAAATTGTGCCTTTACACGAATTCAGATTTTCATGAAGGGCCACAGATACCTTGCATAAACCGCTAAAATTTGTTGTTTTTAAGAATCTGTCGGCTATATTTTGATGTTTGGTGAGGACCAGTAAGCTTCCGTCGCGGAGAATATTCACCGACTCAATTTCTATACTTATCGAGTCCAGAGCTTTCTTTTTAGCGAAAACACTAAAGATTGACAGTGGTTTATTTTCTTCTGCTGATTTAATCACTATGAATTTTGGTTGCAATATGTCCACTTTTCTTGTTGGTAATTTGGGGAATATTTCGTTAGTAATATCAACTTTTTTTTCTTTTTGATTTGGGGCTGGTCAGTGAATTGTCAAGCAAGGGGGGGAGCTTCGACATTTGGTGTCACTTGTCACTATTACGAGTATTTGTCTTTTCGCACGACTCACAGCAAATAGAGACAAAAGGGAAATAATATTTCACTGCGAAAAGCACTTAGCACAAAAGGCAATTAGCAACTGGAGGTCTATGAAGATTGAGCCCGATCGTTAGAGAGTAAGGGTCTGGTTATGCATACTTCGCATAACTTCGCACAACCATTTGTACCAGTGCACTAAAAGCGTAACTTAAGAAAATGTGAAGCAAAATCTAAACTCAACAGATCGCCAAGTTTTTAAAAGTTCTGCTAATTTCTGGGTAATGGAATACATACAAAATACATACAAAGTACATACGAAATTACAGTTTGAAGTTTATGCGAAGTTGTGCGAAGTTATGCGAAGTATGTATAATCAGACCATTAGTCGATGACTGACACACATTCAAATTTAACTATTTTCACAAACTAAACTCTTTTAATGCATATATGCGTAATATTTAATGTATCTATGTACATATGTTTGTGAAAATCAGGCAAAAATACATTGCATACTGCGTTATTTCGATTACAAAGTATGTGCTAAAAAAATCTCTGTTAAAAACCTTGGCTTAAATTCTACATACATATTTATATACACAGATATATACCCTGTAGGGAACTCAACTAACTATATATGGACTATAAGTTAACTTCTTTTCAACTACTACTTTTACATGATGATGTCGCAAAAGTCAGCTTGTTTTCAGCTAACTACAAACCGGTTATTAATAAGTTCACTTGTAGTGTGTCAATTAATAGAATGTTTTTGGTACTCTCGGCTTTTATTCTTATTTTAGGTTAACTATTACCTGCATGATAACTATTTAGTTAGCATGTGTTAAGACCCCTAAATATGTGCTATTAACATGCATATGTTCATACATAGGAAACATATATACATACATACATATGTATATTTTCGGCAATATTATTGTAAATAAAACAAACTAAATCCATGTTTTCTCGCTTTCAGTAAAAACACAATGCCAATAAATGTACAACATTTTTTTTCAATTTCTTGTTTTTGAACTCAAGTCTTTTTTTCGAAAGTGAAAATTGTGAAACAATTTTACATACATTCATACATACATATTCCCTCGATTTAGCCCTGCATGACTTTGCAACCAATTAAAAGTTAGCCGTAATAAGTTCGCCAAAAGTTGGCTATTTTAGTAGTAGACTTCGAAATTCCCGATAGGGTATGTATCTGTATACTTATTACTAAAAGGTATTTTTCTGTTACCAAACGATATGTCCTTTGATATTTTTTTCAAATTTAATGTGTGATATCTCATTTTGAAGGGGAGAAACTCACATACTTGCGAAAAATAGTCACGTTGTTTAATTTTGGTTATTTGTTAAAAAAAAACGAGCTTTAAAGAGCTGAAAGCACTGTATCCGGTCAATAAAGCGCCATATCTTCCATTGTACTGCCTCAAATTGAATGACTGATACAATATTTTGAAGGACAGCTTCACCGCTTGAGGTAAAAAATAAAAACCTCTTAATAGGGTTGCCACCCCCTTGAACTTTTAGGGCTTAAATATATATCGAGTAAAAAATTTCAACACATTGAGGGCTTTCTTAACCATAAATAAAAATTTTGAAGAGGGTTGCCAACTATTTAAAAATTTAAATCTATATCTATACTAATTCTGTAAAGAGAAGTTCCTTTTTTGTAACAAGTAATATCGCGAACGACAGGTCCGATTTTCAAGAAATTTTGTACCTAAATAGCTCTCAGGCGCCACCATGTTAAGGGCCAAAAAGATTTACTTTTTGTCCGGAAGGTGGACCAGGGACCGATCTATTCGAAAAAATCTTATTTAAGGTGCGAATTCCTTGAAATTTGGCACATAGGTAGCTTATTTCCTGGATTAACATATATGTAGGTTACTTTTTTCTGATAGATGGACCAGGGACCGATCTATTTGAAAAATCTTACTTATGGTTCGATTTGCTTGAAATTTGGCACGTAGGTTGCTTTTTTCTTAGATTAGCAAATAGGATCCTTATTTCCTTTACGTGGACCAGGGACCGGTATATTCCAAAAAAATCGTATTTATGGTCCAATTTGCTTGAAATTTGGTACGTAGGTAGCTATTTGCCTAAATTAACATATAGGATCCGGTAAGTAGACAAGGGAACGATCTATTCAAAAAATCGTATTTATGGTCCGATTTGCTTGAAATTTTACACGCAGGTAGCTTTTCGCCTAGATTAGCATATCAGTTCCTTTTTCAGGTAGGTGGACCAGGGATCGATCTATCCGAAAAAAGCTTCGTTATTGTCCGATGTGAGTGAAATTTGGTACACTTATTAAAGATGTACATAGAATAGAATCGAATGGTTGTTTTACAGATCGAAATGTTTTAAGGCGCCGCAAAACAGGCGGGTATTGGCTATTTATCTATACTTATTATATTTACTAATTAAATAAAGAGAAATCCCTTCATTTTATAAGATGCGATTTTGTTTTTTAAATTTTGTACACCTACTGCAGACTTTCCAAGGATGGTTATAGGCTGATAATAATTTCGATATATCAAGAGAGTGTGGCATCTTCAAATCGAATTTTTCATACCGCATATCTCTAGGTATATTTGTAGTAGAGTCCTGGAACTTTTGTATTTTAACCAACAATTCACGTTTACGATTTTCATTGGCACATTTGTCTGCTAAGATTAAGGTTTGGTAGTCATTTGCCGCTTTAAATAACCTAAGGAAAGTGTATTATCGTTCTTGAAATTCTCCAGTTTTGCGGCATTTCATAGCACGGTTATTCGCAAAGCGAAATACATTTTTTCCTCTTCACTCCCTGGCGGCAACAATGACCCGGTTCTATAGTGAATGTCCTAGAANTTTTTGGTCCAACATTTTCACCAACAATTCACGTTTACGATTTTCATTGGCACATTTGTCTGCTAAGATTAAGGTTTGGTAGTCATTTGCCGCTTTAAATAACCTAAGGAAAGTGTATTATCCGTTCTTGAAATTCTCCAGTTGTGCGGCATTTCATAGCACGGTTATTCGCAAAGCGAAATAAATTTTTTCCTCTTCACTCCCTGGCGGCAACAATGACCCGGTTCTATAGTGAATGTCCTAGAAGCTTTACAGTATAGTAGGTGGCAATTTCAAAATGGGTGCGAATCATTGTTCTACAGAAATGCAATATACATATACTTATTTCAGACGAAATACCTTAAAAGTTTGAACGCATAATAATATTGGAAAATCACATCCATTGGGCCAATTGCAACGCAGGAGCGTTCGATATACTCAATGGTGCAACAGGTCGATTTAATCTGACCTTCACGGCCCCTTTTCTCACTTGGCTATTTTTAGTAATAGCTCGACTTCAGCACCACTTGGCAGCACGTTTTTGCAATAGTATTGCATACATATTTAAAACATTAGCCAAATCGGATCATAAATAAGATTTTTAGTAATAACTCAACTACAGCGCCAACTGTCGGATTAAATTGTGAAACTAAACCATCCAGAGACCCACTCAAATACACAAAAAGTTTCGTTAAAATCCGTACAACCATTTAGGAGGATTTCACTCACAAACACACCTACAGAAGAATAAAAAAATTCATTCAAAGATAGCTAAAGGTCGGTACGTTTGTAGGCCTCACACCCCTTTTCAAATAGCCCAAATTTTCTCCATGAGTATGGGCTTGATTTCAACTATATACATATCTCCATACGAAGTTCCAGTACTGTACCATGAATACTTTCAGAGATATGCAGTATAAAAATTCGATTTATATGGGGGGTGCCACGCCCCCCTTTCCAACAGCTGCCCTCTTTCTTCATGAGTATGCGATTGATTTCGTATATCTCCATACCAAGTTCCAGAACTCTACCATGAACACTTCCAAAGATAGGCAGTATGAAAAATTCGGTTTGTATGGAAGATGGCACGCCCCCTTTTCCAATAGTTCCAATTTTTCTCCAAGAGTATGCGATTTATTTCGTGCATCTCCATACAAAACTCTAGAACTCAACCAAAAAATTTCCTGAGATAAGCAGTATGAAAAAATCGGTTTGTATGGGAGATGTCACACCCCTTTTTACAATGGCTAAAATATTTCTCCAAGGGTATGCGATTGATTTCGTATATCTTCATACCAATTTCGAAAACTCTACCATGCACACTTTCAGAGATATGTAGCATGAGAAATTCGGTTTGTATGG
>NW_016161549.1:37450-50456 GCF_001687245.7 Rhagoletis zephyria
GTACTTGAATAGCTCAGCTGGCAGGCTGTCAGCTCCAGCGGCTTTGTTGTTTTTCAGCCGCGTTATTGCTATACGTACCTCGTCATAGTCAGGCGGTGGAATGTCGACTGCGTCATAATCGACTGCGGGCTCGGGTTCTTCTTCTCCACAACTTTCCGTGCTGCTACCATTTAGTAGGGCGGAAAAGTGCTCCCTCCATAATTTAAGTACGCTCTGGACATCAGTTACTAGGTCGCCGTTATTGTTCTTACAGGAGTGCGCCCCGGTCTTTAAACCTTCCGTAAGTCGCCTAACTCTCTGGTAAAATTTTCGGGCATTCCTCCTGTCGGCCAGCATTTCAAGCTCTTCGCACTCACGTATTTCGGTCTCTCTCTTCTTGTTGCGGCAAATACGTCTCGCTTCCCTCTTCAGATCCCTATAGCGGTCCCACATAGCGCGCGTTGCGCCCGTTCGCAGCGTGGCCCTGTAGGCGGCATCTTTTTTCTCTGCAGCTTCCTGACACTCCTCATCGTACCAGTTGTTCTTTCGGGCTCGCTGAAATCCGACTACTTCTTCGGCGGCGGTACTTAATGAGCGGCACATGTCGGTTTGTTGAAGAGTACTCTCTGTGAGCAGGTGTGAGAGTCGAGTAGCGAAAGCGCTGGCTGTCTGTTGTGATTGCAACTTTTCGACGTTAAGCTTTCCTTGCATATTTGGGCGCACACTTTTTGCTGCACAGATGCGGGTGCGTATCTTGGCTGCAACAAGATAGTGGTCCGAGTCGATGTTTGGGCCTCGGAGTGTGCGTACGTCTAAAACACTGGAAGCGTGCCTTCCGTCTATCACAACATGATCGATTTGGTTTCTCGTTTTTCGATCCGGAGACAGCCAGGAAGCTTGATGGATCTTTTTATGCTTGAACCTAGTACTGCATACTACCATGTTTCGGGCCCCGACGAAGTCGATCAGCCTCAATCCGTTGTCGGACGTTTCGTCGTGAAGGCTGTATTTTCCGACGGTGGTTCCAAAGATCCCTTCTTTGCCCACCCTGGCATTGAAGTCGCCAAGCACGATTTTGATATCATGACGGGGGCAGCGCTCGTACGTGTGCTCCAAGCGCTCATAGAAGAGATCCTTGGATGCCTCATCCTTCTCTTCCGTCGGGGCATGGGCGCAGATGAGCGAGATGTTGAAGAATCTCGCTTTGATGCGGATTGTGGCTAGACGCTCGTCCACCGGGGTGAACGACAGTACTCGGCGACGGAGTCTCTCTCCCACCACAAATCCAACTCCGAATTTGCGCTCCTTTACATGGCAGCTGTAGTAGACGTCGCAAGGCCCCAGACATTCTTTGCCTTGCCCCGTCCAACGCATTTCTTGGATGGCGGTGATGTCAGCTTTTGTCCTTACGAGGACATCAACCAGCCGGGCAGAGGCACCTTCCCCATTAAGGGTCCGGACATTCCAGGTGCATGCCCTCAAATCGTAGTCCTTTAAACGTTTGCCGTGGTCGTCATCATAAGGGGGGTCTCATCCGAAGCTTTGCCTTGCTTCTTCACTGAAAGTGGTTTTTACGTGGCGGGTCCCAAGCCCAGCGCACAACCCATTGCTGACACATCCATGTTAATCCACCATGTTAATTAACTTAAATACTGCTTTTAAACTTTTACTTACCATATGTGTGGCGTAGAACAAATTTAGTGTAAGGCCAAATTCACAGTGCGTAGTTAACTCAGAATCGGCAGTTGACTACAGATTTTTAATAAATCACTGTGAATTTGGCCCTTTGGGCAGTTAATTTAACCATTTTAAAATATAGTTAAATCATTAGTTAAACTTAACTACACAAATTTCTATAGAATTTTCTTATTGTCCACAATTACACAGTTTACACATAAAATGTTTAAAATTTGTTCTAAAAGTTTTTTGTTTAAATTAACGCATATTAAGAGAGGTTGCCACTTTCCTCTCCTAATGTGTGCAAATTTAGACACCGTGTTAATAAAATTAAAAACTGCCTGTTTACTTTTACATTCCACATTTGTCGCATAGTGCAAAATTACACATCAAATGTAATTAATTTTTATTTTTTAAAGGGACTGTATTTTTGCGTTAAAAACGTTTGCAATTATAAACATTTCGTGTGTGTATTTTAAACATCTCATGTTCAAAAATCCAGTCTTGTACATCTTATGCGTATACTTACACAGATTTTATTTGCAGTTTCAGATGCAGTTTTTATAGTATATAAAAAAATTGCGGGACGAACACTGAAGCAGCACTGACGGTAAAAAACGGCATTGTGCCGGACGGTCTGAACAACTCTATTTGGAACTGGGGCAACGATATTATATTTTTCACTGACACCGATAGGTACGGCACTGATATGTGTAGATAGACTTTTATTGTAAAAAATCACCTACATATATAACTGATTTGCGGTCGATAAATAAACGCAGATCTAATTCCGATTGCAGGCATTGTTTCTATTTGCGCCGCTGCTACTATTCTCCGATTATGGGCCGTTTGTCTTGACAAATTTCTTTTAGCTTTAGGCGTTTTTAAACACTTCGCACTAGGTATTCTGTTATTTCAAAGATTTTTTTTTTTATATTTAGTAACAAAATGCCACTTCTTATAAGCCAAAAAAATCAGCCTTTAACGCACTTGCTAATTTATCAACTTCGCGAAAACAATGTGCCGAATTCCCATGGTGCTCAACAAATAGACATACATATGTACTATTGTGCATGCCACTTCAGCGTTGGAAAAATGGAATTCGGCTAGACAGAGGCCGGATTCCCATAAAAAACAGGGCTAAATTACTTTACCATATCAATTCTAATTTGAAGATAGTTATATACTTATGTATGCATGTATTAAGTCTAAAAGCCTGATTATGGCAACTTAATTCAACTTAACGGAACGTAGAACTTAGATAATCAAAATGAAACAGCTTTCGACGTAGCATTAAGTTAGGTTAAGTTTCGGCTGTTCAATTATAAGCAACACACATTTAACAGAATTTACGTAAGTTACGTTAAGTTGCCACAATCAGACCATAACTCAATTGATTGAATGTTGATCTGCTTGTTTCATTTGCGTGAAGCGAAACACACATTTCTTTGCTGTTATTTATTCTGTATGCTTATAGGGCTTTCGCACGAGGCAATTTTTCAGGCAACTTTTAGTTGAAAGCAAAAATCGCCTCGTCCGAACGGCCTTTCAACTAATCGCTTGCAACNCTTCAGTACGAAATCTATACAAAAAATGTACTTTTCGGCTATAAATTGTATACACTTTTTAATTCGCTCATATATTTTCTTAGTACATTCCCTTCAAGACCAATGATTTTATGGTATTCAAAAGTTTTATTGTTTATGTACATACGTTTACGTATTTTACACTTTTACAAATTGATTCCACGTGCTCATGTACTGCATTTAACGCAAATATGTATGCACACATTTTCAGGTATGCATCTTATCAAAAAGCATATTTAAGTTATTATTAATGGATAAAAGAGACATTTTCTTTGGATTCAGTACTAAAATTTGACATTTTAATAGCATTTCAAGTGCTTATCTAAACTTTACGACAAGATCTGACCATTTATCTTAATATTATTCAATTTTAATTAATGTTTGTAAAAATACGGTTTGTATTTTAGGAAAAGCCGTACAAATCCAAGGTTCAAACTTCGTGCAACATTAAAAAAACCAACACACTTTCGTAAAAATTTAGAGCTTTTTAATTCGATTTCCTAGATTTATTTTGAGTGTGCGGTTTTTTAGCCCATTAAATTTTAATATAATTAAGTTTTTTAAGATTTCTTTGATGAAGGTGTTGCTAATTTTCTCCATATAAAAAAATCGTCGAACACACTTCGTATGGAAGGAAATGGCTGACATCGTCGGCAAAAAAAATTGCCAAGTTCAACGGTAAGTCCCAGCTACTTTAAACTTGCACTTTATTATACTAAAATTAAATGGGCTAAAAACTAAAGAATATTAATAAAGCTCGAAATTTTTACGAAAGTATGTTGGTTTTTGGATGTTTCGCAAATATTTAATCTTGAGTTTATACAGTTTTTCTTAAAGAATACATTATATTTTATAAACAGATAATCAAAATTAAAGAATAAAAAAATAAAAAGTAAAATCTTGTCAATACGTGAGTGCCGTAAAGGCATTATATTTAAGGAAATCTCTTCTTATAACTAACGAAGACTTTGTTTCTATATGAAGCTGACTTCGACATTTTGTTTTAATAAAACTTAGTATCGAAAAGTTTCTTTAAAAATTTGCCTAGGCTATATTATACTGGTTCGTTCAAGCCATTTTTCAAAACTTACAAAGGTAAATACGAACAGGCGAACAAAAGAGAATACAAAAAATTTCTTGCTGTGAATTTTCAGAGCTATATATTTTTAGTATTCATTACAAAATTGTACTAAAAAGTACTGCGTAGTAGGAAATGAAATTGTATCAAACAAGTACAATTCTACCAAAAATGCCAACACTGTTCTTTATACATACTTTTTTTCTTTTTTACTTTTTTACTCTTATTTTATCTTTCAGCTTTGGCTTACCAAATTTACGCCAATTGATAAAATTTTGCGATTTAAATTCTTTTTTAATAATGTAAATAACGATTCGTGTTGAATCGAAAATCGCCTCGTCTGAATAGGGATGGCAACTTTTTCACTTTCAACTTCGTATTCAACTTTTGTTGCCTGTAAAATCGCCTCGTGCGAATGCCCTATTAGGGACACGAATTTCGATACGATATGATACCATATCGATACTTTTGGTATTCAGTACCGATATTTTTTAATCTATAGTTTTAAAACGATATTTTTTGGAATCGAGTGCCAGAACCCTAGTATCGTATCGAATGCCATAAACTCACATTACAAAGATAATGTGATTAACAATTCTTCGCGATATAAATTGTGATTCAAAGAGCAGAAATTTGTACTATCGTTAGGTTTGCATGTGGCGGGATTTGAACCCGCGGTCTCGGTGTTTTAAGTCAACACTTCAATCCCCAAGTGTAAAAATAATAATATATTGGCGCTTACACAATATCTTATTGTTTGGCCGAACTGCTCCTTCGATTTGCCACGTACGCCTTGATGTTGAGCCACAAAGTGGTTCCCTACAGTTTTAGCGACTCTCAACGGTGATTGTATTTTTATGAGAAGCTGTTTTTAATGGCAGAAATAAACTCGGAGGCTTGCGTACTTCTAATCGCTACACCACAGCGGCCTATACACGGCACCAATATTCAGAGATATTTTTTGGAATTTTGGTATCGATATTTGCGATATCGAGTCTTTTTATTCCTATATTAATGGGTACCCGATATTTTTACAGCGATACTTTAAATGAGTACCATATCGATACTTTCGCTTCGATATCGTGTCCCTATGTAAGCTACTACTGCGATGTAAAATAAGGTTTCTGCTGCGCAGCGTCAACTGTTTTTTTAATGAACCTCATATTTATGAAATAAAGGAAAGGCTGACGTATGTATGTATACAGAACCTAGAAGCCTACAGTGCAGTGTTGCCAGTTTGCGGGATTTCGCCCTTTTTTCGGGATTTTATGACTAAAAAGGGCGAATGGGATTTCCTGTTGAAAAACGGGATTTTGTGCATATCATACCAAGCAATAAAATTTAGTAAGTAATGGATAAATATGAAACAGCTCATTCACTTGAAATTAATTTTAAAAGCAAGTTTTTGAGTTATACAGAAAGTAATTTGGAAAGATATAAAGTGCTTGAAGTTAGGATAACGTGTGGGGAATTCGGGAAGTTGTGTATTTTGAAAATATTAGAAAACTCTCGAATCAATAAGGCAGCGCACTCTTTGATGCGAAAAGCAAAAATTAGCGTTTGTTTTGTTGCTTTGCTGTGCGTTTGTGTGAAGCGACGCCATAACAGTGCCATACCTTTGTTGTAAAAAACTGCCGATTTTCGCTTAAACGCTTTTTCAAATATCTCGTGTTTCTAGATTCTGAAGTTGTTTTAAATAAATGTAAAATAATCAACTGCGAGTCTTTAGAAAGCATAGTGGTATATACAGATGTTGACCACTTTGATTTAAACGATGAATGAAAAAGTATTTTGAGTGATTTTATAATCAAAAATAGTAAAATTAGCGATGTACAAACCTTTGGGGGGTTATCGTTAAAAAGGGTAATAAATGGAGATTTTTTATATCAAAATTCAATGGATATATAATGGATATATATAGTTTTGCAATATCTTTTCATTATTCTTACCATTCTACCATTCTTATTCTAACTGCCAAAGAATTTTTTCATTACTTACTGAGATCAAAACCAAAAAGATAATCAGAATAAACGAATAAGCATTCGAAATAAAGATAATCGAAGGAGAAAGGAATCGTCAAAAATTAAATCAATCTCCCAAGATCGATTCATATATTTTGTCAAGTAACGTATTTTACTTTATTTTTATAAAGAAACAAAATACAGCGATCTGACCAAACTTTTATTGTACATAAGTAATTTCGAAAACATACATACATACATTGTTCATAACAGTTTCAATATTTGAAAAAAGGTGTGAGATAAGGTGTTTCTATACTAAGACAATGATATGATCATTCAACAGAAACTTCATAACAGGCAACGAAAAGACAAAAAATTTGTCCCATTTTAAAAATGCCATGTGGAAACAAATGCAATAGGGGTATTCTCCAAATCTTGCATAGCCATTGCACGTAGTACGTATTGCATGGATTGCATAACTTGCAAACACACAACAACGAAATACATGGGAAACAACATTTCCTATCGCTGCAAAAATGCAACGTCGAAACCCATGTATATATTTTGCAAAATAGCACAGCAAGATAAATGCGACCCTGTTCTAGTTGTTTTGTTGTTGGAATATATATATATATTTCTCTCATTCCTCTCATCTCGCTCACTTCATTTTTTTTTGCTGTCTCCTGTTATTGTATTTGATCAAGAATGATAGAATACAAGATTGCGCCGATCAGAGAGGATTTTTGAGAATAATTACACTAATATTACCATTGCGAGAGAGAAATGCCAAAACGTGAGCAAGAATGGACGAAGAAGAAAAAATGTTGCAAGGAAAACGTAAACAAGTTGCACCAGTGTGACGTCATGCAAACAACGATTCTGTCAAATTCGTTAAGAGGGGAATAGCGGTCCGAGATCGACGCAACCTTTGTATTCTCTCAATCGTGGTATTTGATATATAATTTGCACCAATTCCTTTGCCTAACGAATTTAACATGGGAATGTCATTGAAGCTTACCGAGAGGGTGCGCGTGGTTTGTCCTTTAGCTAGCGATTACCTGGTGCACAAGCATCGGCGTAGCCAGAATGAAATTTAGGGGGGGCTCGACCCTATTAAGCTGGCATTTCAGGGTACTATTTTATATATAACGTATAACTTCTTTTTTACCGATATAACTTTCCCCGGTAGTTTGAACTCTTCCCGATCACTGACCCCTACCATTTGTCTCACAGTGTAATCAAAGTGCTGGAAGAGATTTCAATGTTCTGTACAAAAAGTATTTTTGATGTTGAAATTGTACTTAAAATCGGTAAATTGTACTTTTGTACTTTTTAAAACTAATTGTACTGAAAAAAGTACAATTGTACTTAAAATATCAACACTGCTTCAGGTAGGCGCAGAGCGAAACTTATGTACAAGCAGCGCTGCGCACAAAGCGAAATTCATGTATGTATGTACAAGCAGCGCTGCGTTCAAACAAATAAACACTACCCTGTAGTTCTGCTGGAGTTTTGCTGGTGGCTGGTGCTGGTGATTCCATGCATCACCGATTGTTAGGCAATTAGCTAGCGACAAGTTATGCGACGCTCGTATTGAAAATATATCATACTAGCGATTTTATGCATTGCTGGTCGTTAGGCAAAGAGCTAGCGATTAGTAATCGTCACTTGTGCACATGGGCGTAGCCAGATTTTGCTCAAACAAATTTTAAAAAATTAAAAATTACAATTCCTTTAATCTGTTCATATAACGTTTTTCTATATAATCAACAGTTTTTTTTAAATTTGTTTGAGCAAAATCGGACTAGTGGTTCTCGAGTTATGTCAAAAAAAGACCACCAAAGGTGACAATTTCCCCTATATGATAGTTATATATATATCTCGATTCCTAGACGTGACCCAGCGAAACGCCGGGACACGTATAACTTGTTTTTGACCGATATAACATTTCCCGTTGGTTTCATCCCATCCCGATTTTGACTGTCGCATAGTGTTATTAATCCGTTTGCATTTAAGTTAATGGACATGCCTACATCTCATATTTGGTACAAAACGAAATTCTGTATTGTAATTTTGAAAGTAAACGTGATTGTGAATGGTAATATTAGTGTTGAGCGTTGTGGTGATTGTGATTTGTTTTAACACTGGTGGGTGAAATATCCCTCATCGCTATTTATTTTGAAAAAATCTTTGGAAATGCAGTTTACCTAATGGCGATCCTGCAGAAAATTAAGTAATTGAATAATTCGGGGGTTGAAAGAAAAAATGTTACGTAAATTTCATGCGTTGAAACTAAAAATTTTTATTGTGGACTTTTATTTTGGTGTTACTGATCTCATTTTATATGATTTATTTTCCATAATATAAACTGATCTATCTTCTGTAGTAATTTTTCGTTGCTATTTTCTTCATATTTTAATTTACATCCCGCGACAAAATTATAGGGTTACCCGGGTTGGGATATTTTTTTATACTTTTTCTAATTAATTTTAATTTATTTTTTTTATAAAATTATAGGTCATTGTCTAACGAAACGAAATAAATCACAAATTCAAAGATTGAAACAATGAACAAATTTTCATCAAAATTCCACACTTTTTATTCAGAATTTGTAGAAATTTTTAAGGTAAGCATTTTTGAATGCCATTCATTCATTAAAAGGTGCAAGTTTGAAATGTTTAAACAATACCATTTACTGTTGTTGAGTGTTTTCTTCAATGAGCTATACTTTCATAAAAAAAAATATTAAAATTAATTTGAAAAAATTAAACATATAGCTCAAACTGGGTGACCGTAGAATTTTATCGCGGGGTGTACTTTTAAAAATGGGCAATATAATTTAAGAATTTATTTGTGTATACTTGAGTTAAACTATAAACTTAATGAAACTTAGTTTAACTTAGTGGGACTTTCTATGACTTTATGGGCTGGTTGAAGGAAAAAGGGTGGTAATGTATTGACGGAAATGGTGAAAAGTACAATTGAGCTCAAAAAGTTAGTTTTTATCGTTAAGTTAGTACAATTTAAAAATCTAAATATCAACACTGGCCTGAAGCTGGCAAAGGTTATTTTTTTATTTTTGCGCTGTGCTAGCTGAGTATAAAAAAGAAAAGAGAATAGCGACCTCTAAATATTTTTTGATTTCAAAATAAAAAATAGGGGTATTCTTTTTTCGATATAGAACAATCCTAGGGGGTGAGAGCTTTACAATTCCGACTTTACTGTTTTTGGCCAACCTAGTGTACATATGTATGTAGAATGTAAGCTAAAGTTTTTTAGCCGAGATTCTTTTTAGCGCATACTTTGTAATCGAAATAACGCAGTGCGTTATGCATTTTTGCGTTAAAAAATCTGCATACAAATATTTAAAAATCTTTTCAATGGAATCGTAAGAAGGAGATTTTTGATGCTGTTTTTTTACCCTTTTCAAATATTGATTTACGAAAAACTTGAATAACTGGGCCAAAACTTTANGCCGAGATTCTTTTTAGCGCATACTTTGTAATCGAAATAACGCAGTGCGTTATGCATTTTTGCGTTAAAAAATCTGCATACAAATATTTAAAAATCTTTTCAATGGAATCGTAAGAAGGAGATTTTTGATGCTGTTTTTTTACCCTTTTCAAATATTGATTTACGAAAAACTTGAATAACTGGGCCAAAACTTTACTGATTTAGACTTATAGGATCTCAGTAGAAAGGTATTTTCACACTGTTTTCTTGTTTTCTTTTGTATTTCTGTCCAAAAAAAAGTCATTCGCCTCCCAATTTATTTATTTTTTTCAAATACGAACACATCTTATTTCAACTTTGAGTAAAGTTCGTTCACCCTACCATTCTCTTTCATACTTTGAATGAGTCTATTAGCAAAGAAATAAAAAGGGTGAGAAAAAACCTTTCCAATTACACCTCTTAAGTCTAAATCGGAAGAGTTTATGTTCTGTTATTACAGTTTTTCTTATACCAATCCTTGAAAAAAGTTAAAAAAACAGCATCAAATATCTCATCATTACGATTCCGTTCAAAATTTTTTAATTTCTTTTTAAATATTTGTTTGCAAATTTTTTAAGCTTAAACCCTTTTGTCCTTTGAGGGGATTAAAAAAAAATCTTTAAGAAACTATTTTTATTCATAAAAAATTCCATTTTTAGAGGTATTTTCAAATCGGTCCAGCTCACTTAAATCTTAATATTTTTCCAAAATATTTTGGTGGACATCTTAAAATATAATAGATTTTATAATTCCAATAGAAAAATAGCACCGACTTTTTTTTGCATAGGGAGTGATGCAGTCTAATGTACATACATATGCATGCGTGCAGGGAATAAAGAAATTTGATCGAAAATGAGCGAAATGTTCATCAAAATATCAAACTTCTTATGTATGTAGTGTTTAGCATATTAAATCTTAGGACAATTATATGCAAGTTTGAAGTAGCTAGGTTGATTTTGGCAATTTATTGTTCGACATTTTTTTTGTATGGAGAAAATGAGCAACACTTTCAACAGAAAGAATTGCCAAAATTTAACTATATTTTTCAAACACTTTGCAAGTGCCAACAGTTATTTGCGAGCGAGAAATCATAAGCAAACACAAAATACCAATTGACAGCCATTGCTGCCCGCTTACAGAAGCTAGGAATTTCTCACCTCGATGCGGGTACTTAAGCGAACATAATTATTGATGTAGTTACATCTTCTTGTTAACTTACATAAATATGTAAATAGTTGAATAACACGTAAACATTTAATGAAGTATACATAGTTTAAAACCAAGATCGTAGCATTATTTAAACGGATAAACAAATAAAGAAAAACTTTATTAAAAAAAAAAATAGATAAATAATAATTAAATTCTTTAAAAAGTCAAAGTTGGACATATCATTTTGGACCAAATTCAAAATGAAATTTGTTTGCTGGGTTGGAGCTGCTTCGGCCGATGGAGTAAAAGGCGAAATGCTTATATTTTTCCCTTGTCCCTCCTACGCGTTTCGACACTCTCGTGTCATCTTCAAGGAGTCTGTTTTATTTAAACGATAAACAATAAACATGAAGAACGAACGAAAACCATGATTAACAAAAACATAATAATAGTTGCATACATACATACATATATACACAACAATAGTTTCATATGTACATGTATACTTAACACTAATTATCTAAACACATAATATCACTTGAAACTCACACTAAATATTGACAAGAATTTTACATTAATTTGCATACATTGAAGGTAATACAACATTTAGGAAGAATTATTGAAGTATTCTTATTTATATTTTAATTTTAGTACGGCTGCATATGTGTTCTTCGTGTTGTCGACGTCTTCCTTAAAGTTGATTGCGTTGTCCAATTGTTGTTGTATTCGTAGGCTCTCCAGTGTCATTCTCCTTCTTTCTCCTCTTTCGATGTCCAAAATTTCTGTGTTGCCGAAGTCCGCTATATGTTCGTGCGTTGTTAAGTGTTGAGCCAGTGCTGTTGTCATCTTTTTGTTTCTCGCGTCCGCTCTGTGTTCATTGATTCTTATACCTAACGCTCTTTTTGTTGTGCCTACGTAGCAATATAAAATAAAAATATAAGCATTTCGCCTTTTACTCCATCGGCCGAAGCAGCTCCAACCCAGCAAACAAAATTCATAGGAATTTGGCCCATACAAAGATAATTATTACCATCGGTGAGCAAACCCGAGAAAACAACTAAAAAGGTAAACAAAAAAAGTAAACATGAAGCAATTTTACCAACATATAAGACTTAAGTACAACGACGAGACATGCTACATAATAAAGCAATACAACAAAAACATGAAAAAATTGACAAAACAAAAGGAGAGGTTAAAGTTCCTACTAAGATGTAAGGACTACGGTATCATTCCGCCCCACTTACAGGGTAAATGTAGAAAATTCTCACATTGTTTCAAACTAGACACAACCCGACGTGAACTTATTAAACTAGAACAATGCTTTCTGCTCAAAATCCTCAATTTAGAAATTAAAGAAACAAATATTAATATAAAAATAGTCACAACCAACATTAAACATGGGGAAAATTTACTGAAAAGCAGACTTATGGAAGTAGAATACAAGAAAATAATAGAAAATCAGAAACAATTTTCTAATAAAGTTTCAATAGACACGCAGAAACTACATGAGAAAAAATTAGATGAGCAAATATCAAAAAATATAACAAAATTTGGCATAAGATTTAATGAGGATTGGTTTATAAATAAAACAGATATTCCCATGCCTAAGTATTCCCGTTGGCTACTGTCACTTGGAGGCAAATTCGCATTGCCGGTGTCTAAGAAAACCTTTTCCCCGATTTCCATAATTGCCGACTTAGAGCAAGGCATACAAGATATNCCCATAATTGCCGACTTAGAGCAAGGCATACAAGATATTACTGACGAAAGGGAAAAAGATGCAACAAGAAGCAATATCTCTGCAAGAATCAATACATTCTATGACAGATTAAGTAACAATACGAAAGAAAAATTTATATTGAAAACGTATGCAGACACCAGAAAATTTATAGGTCAACACAAGGAAGAAATAATAATAACACAAGCAGATAAAGGAAATAAAACGGTAATGATCTACAAAAAGGATTACGAAGATAGAATGAGGGAATTACTGAATGACAAAACAACATACAAAACCATAAGAAGTTATCCTACACAACAATTATTGAGGAAAAACAACAATATAGTAAACGACTTATTCAAAC
>NW_016161550.1:0-7808 GCF_001687245.7 Rhagoletis zephyria
GAGTGTCACATTTCAAGAAATTAACACAAAATTTTCGCTCCCTTTGTCTCTAATTTCGAACCGTGCACGGGGTTAAATGTATGCAATGGCGGGAAAATAAATAAGGANACACAATAGCAAAATAAAATATGATCGACTCGATCGACAAATTTCTATTCTACTGCCAATCGACACTCGCAATAGGGGCCTTCGATAATTTTCGATAACTGTGCATTTCGAAGGCTCGATAAATTTCGATAACTGAAAAATGTATATATCGATATAAATAGATAAATCGATAAACTTGTGAGAATTCTATAAATATCGATAACTGGGTTAAATTTAAGCAGTGATGATGGCTCGATTAACTTATATAACCGTGAAATTTCGATAACTCGATATATTTTGAAAATTCTAAAAACTTCGATTAGATAAATCGACAAATTTCAGTAAATCTATAAATATCGATAGCTCGACAAGTTGAAAGAACTCGATAACCCGATAAATTTCGTTAACTCGATATATAGTTATAATTGAATAAATATCAACAACTCAATACACATTGTTCAATTTGAATAATTCGATACGTTGCGATAACACGACAAGAATAGATAACTGGATAAATTTCCATAACTATAAGTTTCGATAACTTAATAATTTTCGCTAACAAAATTTTTATTACTGAATTTCGATTATTTTCGAAATATTTCAATAAAATATCTTATCCTTTCTGTTAGCCTAAGAATCAGGCTTCGTCTTTGCCTTCACTTCTTTCTCTAATGCTGACTTCGTTTCTTCGAAAAATGTTGCCCTTCCCCGGTACAAAATGTGTTTGATGTTACACTCAAACGTGTCAAAGAATATGTTTTTGCCTTCTTGTCGTTGTCTAGCTCACGTATTTGATAATATTGTCGTTTTAAACAACCATCTGATTTTTAAGGCAACTATCTCTCCTGACAAAGCTTTAAAGGGCAGGGAATGTGCCTTTTTTTATCTTACAAGAGTGTCACATTTCAAGAAATTAACACAAAATTTTCGCTCCCTTTGTCTCTAATTTCGAACCGTGCACGGGGTTAAATGTATGCAATGGCGGGAAAATAAATAAGGACGTGACATATTTTTCTTTTTTTATTAAATGTGTAATATTTTTTTATAAAATTATAACTCATTATGTAAGTCCAAATTTCAAACTTAGCACTAAAATTATGAAACTTCCAAATTTTGGTATGGCAAGGCATTAAATTTTTTTTCAGACGGTATAAGTATTTTTTCCCATAAAAAAAAAACACGGCCGAGCTTTGCATTAAAGGAAAAGCGTAACACCGTCAGCAAAAAAATCATCAAAAATCGACGGAATTTTTTAGCAACCTTCACACTTATTATACAAAAACTTAATGGCAATAAAACTACAAATTTTTGTGAAATTTCCAAATGTTTGCATTAAGTTTGGTATTTGGTATTTATTTGCTTCTTTCTATTTCAGTCAATGAATACATAGTTTCTTATTGACTAAGCTTAAAAATACAACTTCAATTTAAGTTTGTGATCAACTAATTACTGAATTAAAGTAATTCGAGACTATGTTTTTTAAAACGACTCCAGGAAGTGATTTCCCTGAGGGCTCGCCTAATAGGTACATTCAACGCATAATTCGACTTTGCGGATTGCACGTAAAATAAGTCAGAACGCCGCAAATTTCTTACAGGAATATTGAGCGGTATTCTTCGCAGAATTTCTGAGCAATCGACAATATAAGTTATAACATTCACGATAAACGAGCAAACCAAGATTTAAAAGTAAGCAACGCGACTTATAGGAAGGCATTGGCTTCGTAAAGTTGAGAAACCTTAGCGCAGACTTGATAAAAATCTTTTGTAACTGTTGCGACGCACAAAAGCCCACGTGGAATAAGAATTTGCAACAATGAAGTTAATATGAGTATTATGTGCAGAGGTGGGCACTACCACAAACAAGCGTGAGCTAAAAGTGAGCATGTGTTAGTGTACCTAATTCATTTTGCATGCTGTCGTGTTCTCATCGCTGCGCTCTCGCTTGTATACGTACACGCAACGCTTACGCTCTTTTAGCACCTGCTAACTCTCTGCCCATGCCTGATTATGTGTGAGTTTTGAGTCAAAATAAGCCCCTAGGTCTTTGACTTGATCTACAAATTTCAGTTTAGTACCTGCTATCGTATAAGATGTGCTTACTGTATTCGACTTTCTAGAATAAACCATATGAGAACATGTTTCAGTATTTAAGAAGAGTTGATTCCTTTCACACCAAGAGTTAACTCTATCTAGATCAGATTGAAAAGAATCAGAATCCCCGGGTCGCGTTACAACCGAATAAACTTTGAGATCGTCAGCGTATAGAAGAAATTTGAAGAATAAGAAACACGAGCTTATGTCATTGATAAAGATTATAAATAAAAAGAGGTCCAAGGATACTTCCCTGAGGGACCCCTAAACTTGCGTGAAAAGAACGCGATGTTTTGTCTTAGATTTGCACCCTGGAGTACCTCCCCGATAGATAGGATCTGATCCATTCGAGGAAGACGGAGTGAAAACCCACGTACGCCAATTTACTAATTAAGAGTTTATGGGACACCTTATCGAATGCCTTGGCAAAATCAGTATATACTGTATCAATTTGATACCCAGCCTCGTAGCTTTTAGTGCAGTCATCCGTAAAAATAGCAAGATTAGATATCGTGGATTAACGAAGCCGTGCTGATTTGGACAAATTACATATTGAATTGCAAAAGCAATTTAATCCTTGATAATGCTTTCGAACAATTTAGCAAACGGTCTGTAGTTCGAAACATCACTCTTATTTCCATTTTTGAAAATAGGCGAAATATAAACACTTCTCAATCTGCTAAAAACGTACCCGTAGAGAGCGATAAATTAAAAATCAAAAGTAGAGGCTTAATGAGAGCAGAGCATTTCTTGAAGAGAATAGTAGATAGGCCATCTACGTCAGTCTGAGTGGATTATTTTAAACTCGAAATATCCTTCAGCACATCATCGGTTAGCAACAGTAAGCCAAAAGATACGTATGAGTCAGAAACTGTTGGATTAATAGGATCCGTATCATCATCACTAACGAAATTTTCACTAAGAAAGTCCGCAAATAGGTCAGATGAGTCTTGGGCCGAATTAGCACGTTTATTTTTTATAAAACATCGAGGTAGGAATGTTGGATTTATTTTTCTTTGGTTTAATAAACGGCCAAACGGCCTTAGGGTTGGTCTTTATATATTGCTTTCGAAGTTCCTGATATATTTCTTACGAAGCGACTTATCAAGTTTTTTAAACTCAGACAAACAGCATTTGTATCTTTTATAGCGCGAGTTATTTTGGGACACTTTGAATTTTTTGTTAAGCCTGTTACAAAGATTTTTTAAATGCTTCAGTTGTTTGGTGTACCAAGGTAACTTATATCTCCTGTCAGAAAAAAGTGGACCATGATTCACACAATAATCATAGACCTTAGTTTTAAAAAGTTCGAAACCATGGACTACATCAACGTTAGTAGTTTTTCAGGTCCAGGCAGGTCAAGCTTATTTTTCATTCAACTTTACCTTTGGAATGACCTTCAAAAGTAAAGTCTTTTTTTCCTAAAAACTTGTAAGAAACTTAAAAAAATGTTTTCCGGTTCTTGCGACCATGGAAATTGACTCCTCGACGCGAGAACAGCCGAAATATGTGTTTAAAACTTTTAAAAGCGCCATTACATACTGGTTTCAGGTCAAATGTTTTTTGCCTTGCCTCGTCCCCATCGCATTTCTTGGATGGTGATGATGTCAGCCTTAGACTTCGGAGGACATAAATCAGCCGGGTAGAGGCGCCTTCTCCATTAACCCTGGAAGCTTATACCTTTGCATTTTGCAACATTTTTTGTGGACGTTTGTGAAAGCAATATGAACGTTCTACGCGAAAATTTAGAACGCAAGTTTGACAAACCGATGCTCATCACTAGTAATCTAAATGCAATANCAGTTGGTTGGTTTCTGTTGGAGATTTTAAACGAACGCACCTAATATGAACATTCTACGCGAAAATTTAGAACGCAAGTTTGACAAACCGATGCTCATCACTAGTAATCTAAATGCAATATAGTTACAAGTTTTCGCTGCGCGATTTCTGCAACATTTCAGTAGATTGCCAGTGTAGCATCAGCAACAGCGCATTGAAAAAGCAGCAAACTTGCAATATTGCGGTAATTATTACGTAGCTCGAACCCAGCCAAATTCACACTTTTGGGTCACATTATACGCAAAATTTGCGTATCAAACAAGTAATGCGATGGCGATTTGACAAAGTATAATTCCGTGGTTAAGGGGTAGGATCCTCAAATCATAGTGCGTAGTTTTAAAAGTAATATTTTGAGCAAACGCGGTTTGCCTTCAGACCAAACTTAACTAGGTACAATCATTGCTTTGCATATTACGATAAAAAAATGATTTCACCGTTTCCACGATTTACGAAGATATGAAAGCTAAATCGATTTTTTTAAGATCCCAAAAAATGGGGACACGCCAAAAAGGCTTATTAAAACTTAACCTCTATATGCATGTACATTACACAAACAAAATATCGTCCTTGGCGAGTCCNAAAGCTAAATCGATTTTTTTAAGATCCCAAAAAATGGGGACACGCCAAAAGGGCTTATTAAAACTTAACCTCTATATGCATGTACATTACACTGGGTGGCGAAAAAAATTGCAATTACCACCTCCCCTATTTTGAAAACAAAATATCGTCCTTGGCGAGTCTNGCCTTCAGACCAAACTTAACTAGGTACAATCATTGCTTTGCATATTACGATAAAAAAATGATTTCACCGTTTCCACGATTTACGAAGATATGAAAGCTAAATCGATTTTTTTAAGATCCCAAAAAATGGGGACACGCCAAAAAGGCTTATTAAAACTTAACCTCTATATGCATGTACATTACACAAACAAAATATCGTCCTTGGCGAGTCTTGAAAACTGCCAACCAAAATTTTTCCTAACTTTTTTTTACTACTCCTTATGGAGACCAACCCAGTCTAATGAATGTATGTACATATGTACATTCATATGTGAGGCCTGGCTGTGTTTAGAAATGCCTTAAGCAAAAGTATCAGTATATTTGATTTCTAAACTATAAATGATGACAATTCCTTATTTCATTTTTCCTAAAGAACATTTCTTTTATCAATTCAGTAGTCTACTTGCAAAGTGTTCTATGTAAAGTTCTTTCGATTTTTACTTTTGGGTGGTTAACGTACCAGTAGTACCAGCAAAGTTTGAAAGTCTCCATCTTCTGATGAACCTAGAAAACTGCAATAAACCGTGGTCGTTTCGGTGCCTAGAGGAAGACGTCGCAAAAAAGAAGTAGAGAACGCGAAAAGCTAAAAAAAAGCTAGCTATGTAACAGTTACTGTTTTAAAACTCGCAATATTAATATTACCATACTGCGATTTTTTTTAATGTTATTAGCTCCTATTTATCCAAATTTTCAGATTATAAAAAAATATACAATTTGGATTTTACTGGTTGTTGTAGGCGTTTGTTTTTTTTTAATTTATGGCTTATATTATAAAATCACATAACACTGTTTACAAGTGGACTACTCAATTCTGGCAAAAATTCTCAAAACTGCTGAAATTTCGCAATTCATGTAGAAACAATTTCATTTCAGTGCTCTGATAAAACATAGACGTNTGAAAACTGCCAACCAAAATTTTTCCTAACTTTTTTTTACTACTCCTTATGGAGACCAACCCAGTCTAATGAATGTATGTACATATGTACATTCATATGTGAGGCCTGGCTGTGTTTAGAAATGCCTTAAGCAAAAGTATCAGTATATTTGATTTCTAAACTATAAATGATGACAATTCCTTATTTCATTTTTCCTAAAGAACATTTCTTTTATCAATTCAGTAGTCTACTTGCAAAGTGTTCTATGTAAAGTTCTTTCGATTTTTACTTTTGGGTGGTTAACGTACCAGTAGTACCAGCAAAGTTTGAAAGTCTCCATCTTCTGATGAACCTAGAAAACTGCAATAAACCGTGGTCGTTTCGGTGCCTAGAGGAAGACGTCGCAAAAAAGGAGTAGAGAACGTGAAAAGCTAAAAAAAGCTAGCTATGTAACAGTTACTGTTTTAAAACTCGCAATATTAATATTACCATACTGCGATTTTTTTTTAATGTTATTAGCTCCTATTTATCCAAATTTTCAGATTATAAAAAAATATACAATTTGGATTTTACTGGTTGTTGTAGGCGTTTGTTTTTTTTTAATTTATGGCTTATATTATAAAATCACATAACACTGTTTACAAGTGGACTACTCAATTCTGGCAAAAATTCTCAAAACTGCTGAAATTTCGCAATTCATGTAGAAACAATTTCATTTCAGTGCTCTGATAAAACATAGACGTTTAAAAACACAAGTTTAGCTTAAAGGGATCGACGAGAAGATTTTCAAAGTTCAGAGTGTAGAGATTTTTTTAGAATATTTTACTTTAAAAATTGATTTGACCCTGAGTATTTCCGAAACATACAAATTCAAATTAATTGGTGTTTTTAAGTCAAATATGTGTTTACAATTTAATACAAATTAATAATAATATAAAATCGATTATCAAAAGCTTTTTAACCGAATATGTACCAGTAAAAAATTATCTGCGAATAACAATACTTCCTATTCCATTCTTAATATATGTATGTAGGTTTCATTATTACTTTTTTTAATTAACGCTTTTTTTATCTAAAGTAATTTAAAAATATTGAATTTAGTACTAGTTTTAATTTTCATATTTTTTGTGAATGTTATAAGGTCGGCCGCTGTGGTGTAGTGGTAAGCAGTGCGCGCTTCCACTCCACAATGCCTGGGTTCAAACCCTGGTCAAAGCAACATCGCAAAAATATAGAAAAAAGGTTTTTTCTTAACAGCGGTCGTCCCTCGGCAGGCAATGGCAAACCTCCGAGTGTATTTCTGCCATGAAAAACAGCTTCTCATAAAAATACAATCGCCGTTCGGAGTCGGCGTAAAACTGTAGGTCCCTCCGCTTTGTGTGACAACATCAAGGCGCACGCCACAAATCGGAGGAGAAGCTCGGCCAAACACTAACATATGTGTAAGCGCCAATCTATTATTATTATTATTATTATAAGGTAAATTTTTGTCGAACGATGCATACTACATACAAACAAAAAATGCATAAGCAAAAACGAATTATTTAACAATAACTTCTAATAATTACGATATTATTATATGATTAAAATGAGTATAATTATTATGAAAGAAAAAATATATTATGAAATATAACATTATGAAAGTAAAAACAAATAAAAATTATTTAAAATGAAATGGTCTTTTAACTTATCAGTGAACAATGGGAAATAGACGAAATTTGGTTGAATATTGCAAAGTAGGCAACTAATTCAGTCTTTTTTCAATATCTGTTAGGTTTTCAAAGAGTAATTTATGTACTGATTTTAAGATACATCTCGATTTTAGAACAAAATGAGTAGTGGCCTTCCTTTATTAAAGTAACGACAAGTAAATCTATTTACTAAGTTAATCTCATGCTAATATTACGGTCGCATTTTGCGTTATAGTTTAATTCTTTATACACGAAAATGGTGGTTGTAACGGCGCAAGGCTGCTCTCCAAGCCATTAAGACCTTAAGAACAGTATCAAATACAACATGTGCACACTTTCCTCTTGCAATAATTTATTGATCGATAATTTTAAGAAAAGCTGCTACAGTGCAACAACTTACAAAATATGCTTATTTCTTCGAACCACTTTTTATTGCATTACTC
>NW_016161550.1:11542-50456 GCF_001687245.7 Rhagoletis zephyria
TGCACAGAGGCGGGTGCGTATCTTGGCTACAACAAGATAGTGGTCCGAGTCGATGTTTGGCCCTCGGAGTGTACGTACGTCCAAAACGCTTGAAGCATGCCTTCCGTCTATCACAACATGATCGATTTGGTTTCTCGTTTTTCGATCTGGAGACAGCCATGTAGCTTGGTGGATGTTCTTATGCTGGAACCTAGTCCTACATATTACCATATTTCGGGCCCCGGCGAAGTCGATCAGCCTCAGTCCGTTGTCGGACGTTTCGTCGTGGAGGCTGAATTACATGCTTCAATCATGATAAAAAATAAGAAGGTAGAACCGCTGAGAGGAATTTTTCATATTCTTGACGTTTGCAAGCATTTTAATTTTAAAATTTTAGACACAAGCTCACACACACATTCTCATTTTCAATCTCAAACAACAACAGCTTTGAACAATTCCTTTTTTTACTCTCTCCTTTACATGATTTTAAAATGTTGGCAAACTTCAAAAAAAAAATCATGGCCGACGAATTGAGAGAACGGTTTTACCATACTATGTTTTTATCATGGCTTCAATAATGCAAAATAATAATAAAATTTTTTGAATTTGTATACATGTTGTTTGAAGTATCTGGAGTCACCTGCAAATACATCGTAAGCGGTCGGTTGACAACAATTTTTAAATTTATAACCGAAACTCGAGAAGGCAACCCTGTTGCCAAATTACATTAGTGATAAAACCACTTATGTATGTGATTTTAGAAGTTTTGACTTAAGATCAAAATATCGTGGGCCATTATGGGCAAATTATGCTATCTGCTGAGACATTGCCTCTGCCTTGCAAGCATTCAGTATTACGTGCCACAAAAATTAAGGAAATTACTGCGTTTATGAATTTATTAATTTATCAACAATTATACCTATGATGTACTTTCGCAGTCAATATATGAACTCCTTTTGACTGGGATGGTCATTCAAGTCCCCCTTTGCTGCGAATACCGCCAAAAAAATGCCCCAGTGTATCCTGATTCAGCTTTTAGGTAACAATGACTTCCACATTTGAATTAAGCCGTACGTACTCAAAAAGCATTACTAATGCATTATTTGACATAAGAAAGCCTTTCCGTAAATGCTCCAGCACTTTTTTTTGGAATCATGGGCGTCGACATGTACTCGTTTACCCGAGCCAATACCTCGAATTGGTTCGAAAGGGCCGTTCCAAATGGTTCCTTAGTGAAAAATTAATAATTAAAAGTTTAATTACTAAAACTCTAACTGTAGGTTTCAACAAAGAAATTTAATTTTTTTATAACAAAATTTGCGTTTAGAAGGGTATCTAAGTGCTATCTAATACCTTTCCGGGGTAGCCAAACGTTTCCATGGTCGAGTTAACAACATCGAACCAATCATTCATGAGCTGAGTAAAATCTGCTCTCAGTAGGCTTACATAACTCAAAACCTAATGAGTAACAGCACCTAAATTGGTTTGGCAGTGGTATTGGAAAATAACTGCGCTGACAGTTTCACTTTTTGGCGAGCTAAAATTTTGTTTAGGTTTCATGAATTAATATTAATGTAATTAATGTATTAATATGTTCATCAGTTAATTAAATTTAATTGACGCGTCCGATTTCGAGGTGTGCCGCAGTAAATCCAATGACCCTTCCACAACAAACCTATATCCAAAAAGTTGTTTCTTACCAATTTAAGGAAGTGTGGCGCGTCGGCAAATGCGAAAATTTTGGCGTTCTCTTTCGCGGGGTGTGGAAACCATGGCTTATCTGAAAACAATACCAGAATATTTGAAACATACTTTCTATAAGTTATAAAAATAACAAAGGCAATAATATTATTCGTACCTAATGTGATCTTCAAAGTCTTCCAAAGCTTGTGATTGGTGGGACCCATATCGCATACTACAGCCACCATTGTGAAACCTACATTTTGAATTACCAAAATGATGGAAAACAAAATTTCCTGTGTCATTTAGCAATCAAAGTCAAAAACACAGGTTGCTTCCGGCATTTCCGTAACCCACGCGCCATTACCATTTGAACATAGTTTGCGGGCTTTCGGACGTAGTCTCCTGCCTGGTCATATTCATATGATTCGACGACTTTCATTTCGTCGAAAGAAAGAACATATATTTTGTCATCATCGCAAAGCTCTGACTTTTATTTCACACACTCTATTGACGCAGACCCTCACTTATATCGCTCTTACGACACCAGACACGTGGGGAAGCGGAAATCGTTTGTCATATAAATGGTGATATGCATGCGGCCCGGCTGCGTGTAAGCATAAAGCGCGGGAAATGTCCTTTCGAGACCACATCACTTTTCGGGATAAGATAGAGCAATTGTGATATCATTTTGATATAAAAAAACATAAACAAGACATGTACCTATCTGGGATAAACGTTTTACGCATTTGGCCTTCGGTGGAATTTTTTTTGAAATTATCCAGCACCGCGTTCGCTTCTTCTAATGTATTCGTCAAAGCTTTTTTTTCTTGTTTCAAGCTTCTTACCTCTTGTTTGAGCTCCGCAATTTCAAGCTTCAATAGAAATTCCACTACCGAAAACCTATTAGTATGAGTAAGGTTTTATTAACTTGGCCAGCGCATAAATGCTGTGTATGTGCACTTAAGACCGGCCCACATAGAACTTTCGCGTTGGCTTTGGCGTTGGTTTGACAGAACGCACGATTAAAGTATGCTTGCTACAATGAACGCATGAACCAAAAATACAAGATCACGTAAGAACGCGACGTTGTATTTGTAACTGGTTTTGAGAAAAAAGTTTGCGAAAGCGGGTTCGTCAGCTGAGCGTTTGTTTACATCACAAGCACCACTATTTTACAGTTTTATTCAAGTAAAGATGAGTTAATTCAACATGACAACACATTTTAAAGCATTTTGTTGCATCATCTTACCTAAATTGTGCGTTTAAAGTGGCTGACAATAATTTTGGCTAATTTTGGTTTTCGTTGTTTTCTTTGCTTTGTTTACTTTTCGCTCGTTTTCTAGTGAAACAAGATGGCGTAGAACCCGCTAAAAAAATCGACTTTTTTCACTCTCTTGTTCTTACGTGATCTTGTGTCTTTCGTTCATGCAATGAACGCTTGGCAGCGAATGCTTGGGCAACTAAATTAACATACTAACGACAGATAAATTAATATTTTCATCAATAATTGTTTTAAAAACGAAATTTCTTGTCCGTACTTGATTAAAAAGGAAAAATGTTTCACATAATTTTATTTATTTGCAACAGTTGACGAGCGACGCACGTGAAAAGTTGAGAGTTGGCCATCTTTTTGCTTTGTGTTGGCGTGAGTGTTGCCGAATTTTGGTTTTGTGGACGGCTGCATTTGAATTCATGTATTCATAGTCAGCTGTTGAAGCGACGCCAACGCCAACGCAACGCCAAAGTTCTATGTAGACGGGCCTTTATACTCCGTTTGCGTTTCACAATCTTTAACAGGAACTTTGCTTGTGTCAGCAAAAAAAATTAAACAAACATATATAATTTTTTTTTTTTAATTAAAGCAGTCTGCTTCATGCTGAGCTGGCGAATCCAATTGTAAGCCAAAGGTGGATGTGTTTGCTTCCATGAACTAAAGACATAAGATCACGCGCGAACGAAAGAAAGAAAAAAGTTATTTTCTAGCTGTCGAAATCTCGACGCCATCTTTGTTGTACGAAGTAAACAACGAAGAAAACACAGAAAGCCGCGCAATTGTTGAACGCATGAATAATCATTTTTATTACGAAAATTCTTCTATAATACATGTCGTTGTGTTAAATTATTCTTAACCTTATGTGTACACACGTTGTCACAAGCGAAAATGAAGAAAATTGCAGTTAAAAGCCACCACCAAATTGTAAAAAACGAACAAATGTAAACAAACGGCTAATCCAAAATCGTCCAACCAAGGCGAATTTATACAAGGCGATGCTACTGGCAAATTTAGGCCCCTATTATGAGTTGCATTCGATTTTCGACTGTGGTCGAAAGTGCTGAGCGAACGAATTTTCATTTGGTATTATGGCGCTCATTCGATGAAGAATAGCGCTATTGTGAATTTCGCTCGTTTAGGTTGTTCACAATAGTATATTTTTCACCGCTGAGAAGCTTTGTTTACAAATCGAGCAAACTAAATAGTGTGCTTATACATATTTATGTAAATTTGTTCTAATTAAAATGAAATAAAAAAGAAAGCGAGTTTATAAAAACGTGGTAAAATGAGTACAACGAGTTCTGGTTCAACGATTCGTCAGAGGATGAGAGCTTAGTAAACTGGCCAGGAGTAGCAAATGTTTAAGAGAGTTTAAGTTTATTAGTCTTTCGAATATATTTTGATATAAAATATATTTAAGAAATTTGTCTACAGATTCATTAAAAAGTTCCGACCATCTAAAGTGGCGTTTGTGAGCCAAATCTATTTAAAATATTTTAAAACTATCAACAACGCTACGATTTTGTTCTCAGAGATCGTGCCAACAGTATTGGGTTTTTCTTTCACAAGTAAAACCAGCCTTTCGAGTTTGTGTTTAGTATTCACGATGTTAGAACTGCATGAAATTAGTAAAAATTGTTTAAAATTAGTGTCTTAGCCGCCAAAATGTAAGAAAACATATACAAAATCATACATTTTTCACAATTTTCTAACACTTCGCTACACCATCGAAAGCAAAATTCTGTTCGACAGAAAATTCGATACTCAACGAAAATTTCGACACGCTTGCATAGCTCATAATACGAATTTCACTTTCGATCTTCGATCTTCGATAGCCAGCGAAGATCGAAATTGAATGCAGCTCATAATAAGGGCCTTCGATTTTCGCCGCGGTACTTCTTAAGGTCAAAATAAAGGCGAATTTATCAAGGTGGTGTTTGGCGAATTTAGATTTTCGCCGTGGTCCTTACAGCCAAGGCGAATTTATACAAGGTGGTGTTGATGGCGAATTTAGATTCTCGCCGCGGTACTTTTTAATGTCAAAATAGTGTGTTTGTTGTAATATGAATTCGCCTTGTTTACCGCGGCGAAAATCTGAATTCGCCATCAACACCACCTTGTATAAATTCGCCTTGCTGACAGCCCTATTCGCGTGTTGTCACAGTCGTCAATTGTCACAGTTCAAATGCCATTATCGTGTCATCAACTGTTGTCATAAGTATGCACAGTCAATAATGACAAGCGAAAAGCTCGTTTTATTTGCCAGTTGCGGCGAAGTTTCTCTATAGTGAAACAGCTTTTCTTTGTTTACATTTTAATTTGGGGTGTTCACAGTTTGTTCCAAATTGTGTCTGAAAATGTAGACGTCTATATTATGAGACATCTTTAGCATCAAACTGTGAGCACTCCTTTCTAGCAGTCGTCGCAAAATCGTCTCAAAGCTTTGCTGGTGTTGCCAGACATTTCTTCTTTGCGTGGTTTTTTATATGTCGCCTTTCGATTTTGTTTTTGAAAAATTGTAATTATTTAACTTAATTACCAATTCCTAATATTTTTTATTTCTTTTCCTGGATTTGTTTCTTTTCATTAGAAATTGCGCTCAAATTAAGTGCAAATACAGAAAACGTGCCCAATAAATAAAAAAAATGTGATTAGTATTGCCATAATGCAACCCTGCTGCGAGGTTGCAAAATGTAGACGCGTAAAAAACATACCTTTGAGTGTGACAAAATGTAGACGGCGTCGTTTTCCAATTTTGTATGGGAAACAACAACACCACAGATTTTACGGTTAGAAAACGTCTTAAAATGTAGACGTCTACATTTTGAGACACTATTTGGAACGAACTGTGAACACCCCAATTGTTCTTTTTGACCGCCACTGCAACAGACGGAATTTATTTTAAATAAAATACACCGCAGCAATGGATTGCGAAACGCCGGAAAAGTGGGTAATTTTATAACAGGAAAATGTATTCCATTTTATTATGAATTCGTGTAGTGACAGGCGTGGAAAATATGAATGCACCACACAGGAGCAGCTGCAGTTTTGTGAACACCACCCCGAATTGCAAACGTGTAAAAACTGTCAAAAAAACTGTCGTCTCGAGAGTTCCCTCAGAAGTCTTCTTCTCTGTATAATTTCCTCTTGCTTCACAATAATTATCTCAGCTGCCGATTCAAAAACGCCCTATATCAGCATATTTTCAATACATTTTGAAGTGGGATAGGGCGTTTTTGAACCGAATTTTGAGATAGAGCGTTTTCGAACTGCCTGCCGAGATAGGTCGATCTTCCACTCAGCCATCGAGTTCCTTATACGTTAATTATTTCTTAAAAATACTAGACATCCACATTCGCATCCTCGGATGTCTAAAATTCCGCAACATCCCTACTATAAACTAATACGATAATTTTCCTTACTTTTAATTCTGTATTTTTTCATTTGTTTTTGTGAAAAATCGTTTAAATGCTTTTATGCAAATTTAGTGAAGCTGGAATCTTTTGAAGTGTTACATTTAAACCTGGAAAACGCCGTCAACAAAAATGGGTTTACACCTCCAAAAAAAGGTTTCTTGCCCATACTTAAAACAAAATACTTAAACCAAAGAAAAAGCACAATTTTGGTATCTCAATTTCCTCACATTTTATTGCTGAATCTACTAGTTATATCTATAATAATTAATCAGTAAATTAAAAAAAACCTTGCATTATAATTATTAATGCAATGCAGAAATGGCTGTAACATCACATAAAAATGTTATTACGCCAGAAATTATTGGTATTTTTCCACTTAATATTTCACTCTACTTATTGCGTCTGGTCGATTCAGAAGCAGTTGGTGGTGGCGGCGGACCACGCTTATGCAACTCTTCCAAATAATTCACAATAATTGTTGTGCGCTCCTCTTCCATGTGATCCAAAATCAAATAGCTACATTTAATTTTTATGTTAAAAATTAAACCATCAAAACAAATTTAAAATTAAATTAAAATAACTCACCGCTTGTCATTCTTCAGAATATCTTGTATTTCCTTAAGATGGTTGGGATTCTCTTTAACTACTTCGCTGCTCTTATGTGTAATTAACTTACATTCCTGTAGCAGTTCACGTAACGCCGTCTTTGCCGCTAGCGTTTTGTCTTTAATATAATCACGGAATTCACGTTCACACTTATCCGAGTTGTTGTACTTAAGATAACGTGGATCATCCTTAGTTAATTTTTTAATATCCTTCCAAGAGCTCGTCAACTCTAACGACGGCAACTCATCGAGCATCTCACGGAATTTTTCGCGTTTTCTCTTCATCAGTGTGTCAATGTGTTCGTTGAAAATTCTAATATCAAGGGGAAAAAAGTATGCTTAACATTAAGGAACTCCACTAAATTATAGCAGAAGCGTTTCCAACTCACTTTTCACGATCATCTCGATCCAAAGTTTCGATTAGTTCCCAGCGACTGTCCTTGCGAAGCTGCCGCTTGACCTCTTTCCAAGTTAGATCCGCATTGCGTACCAAATCCGTGAGCAGTGCATTAAAGTGGCCAATGGCTTCATCCCGCTTGTGGTGTTCCCGCTCTTTATCACGGTCGCGCAGATGTCCGGCCAAAGTGCGCTGCACTTCCTTTTCCCGTTCCCGTATACTTTGTTCCGCGCGCAACTGCTTTTCACGCTCCTTTTGTAGACGTTCCGCTTCATCATCCTCGCTGTTTGAGTGCGCATCTTCTTCGTCATGATGCTCGCCTTCCTCGTCCTAAAATATAGTGAATGTAATATTACGTTCAAATTGGTCCCATTTAACTTGTTAATTAAATAGAGCTTTTTGGAAAACACAATCGTCCACATTGAACATTTGGAGTTAACTTTGACCGATGTTTGATTACCAATAAAAATTCGAAAAAAAAACAAAATCAAGTTTTTGTTTCAATTTGTTTTGTGCGAATGTCTGCTTCATGATATTAGTTGCGTTTGTTTAAAAATTATCCAGTAACTTGCCAGCAACTCTCCAGTAACTTTATTTCTAAGAATTCGCTCTCATAGACAAAACTTACAAAAAAGTACGCTAACGCTATTCCAGTAATAATTTGCAAGTTTTATGAACAGCTGATAAATTCGTTGCTTATTCGCAGGAATTTCCTAATAAAACAATCAGCCCTATTCTGCATTTCGATTACGTTCCCGCATTCCGCTCCGCTGGAATCGAACTTAGGTATTCTGCGTTACGATCGAAACGAAAGAAGAAGAGGAAGAGAGAAAACATCTTTCGAAATCAGCTGTTTGCCTAGGAATGTGTGAAATCGAAACAAAACAAAGAAATATTTACCACCAAACTCAAGCAGCATATGAAGTTAAAGTTTGTAAATATTTTAAAATAACTAAATATACCTAGCATCACTTTAATTTAAAAACAAAATTTAAGTGGATACATAATTATAAGAATGAAATCCATAGCCGCGGCGTTATTGCTTGAAGAGAAGAACGAGTCCCAGATTGCTCATGCGGAAGTTGAAACTCGGAGATTTAGGGACAAGTTTGATCTTTTTCAGATGAGTGAAGGAAGAGTCATAAGGAATTCATCTTGAACTGTATTACTCATCGCTTAAAGTAAGTGAAATTATAAACGTTGTTTGAGCACTCCACAACATTTGCATTTACTACAGAGTGGAAGATTTGAACGCAAATGAATCCCATTTTGAAAGCCGTCAGGAGGAGGGGAAGAACAAAGCTTATCTTTCCATAGCAAATCGAATTCGAGGCAACATACGCACCTCTTTTTAAAAAGTTGATAAAAACGAATGCAATAATAAAAACATCTTTTTTATGTAACTTCACATTTTATGTATGTATGTATTATGTGCATACATCTATTAATTTTTTATAAAAAGAATAAATTGAATTCAGTGCATTTCAGTCTTATTTATAGATAATGTAAACAAAAACGCATGGACTTTCACTTTGAAAACGTCGCGCAATATCCCTTTTGGTTGCCATTATTTGAGCCAATTTTTCGTATTGCCCGTAACCGCTCGCGAAAACACAGAAATCGAGAAAAATCATTTATGATGACTTTTACAATCATGCACAGAATATTTTACATAAATTTTTTATAAAATTTTATTATTTAAACCCACGAAAATAACAATTGAAACGTTCTCCGTCAACAAATTTGCAACTTAGAAAAACGGAACTACGATCGAAATGTAGAATAGGTATAATCGTAAATTTCGAAGATTGATCGAAAGGAAACGGAACGCAGAATACCAAAGTTGCCAAACGGGGAAAATTTCGATTCGAGTCGAAATGCAGAATAGGGCTGAATATATTTTATATTTAAATAGGTTTAGTTTGTGAATTTCAACAATAAAACCCCACAAACAGTTTCCTTATTAGTTTAAATTTCATCCAGCAACATGCGACCAGCTGTTTTTCGTACTGGCAAATTTTTACAAGGGAAAATTTATCCAGTAAAATCCAGTAAAAACTTGCAACTTCAACTGTCATTTTTCGCTCTCTCAATTTCCCCTACTTTGAAAAATTCGTAAAAACTTTTACTGGATTTTACTGGAAATGAGTAAACAAATGCAATTATTAACGCATACGGATTACTTAGAGACTTCAAAATGTTTAAATCGTATGCACCATGGTGTAATAATAGGTGCGTTCGTTTAAAATATCCAGTAAAAACCAACCAACAGCGAAATTCCGGCGAAATGTCACCAGTTCACTCACAAGAGAAAAATATCCAAAACAGTACGCGAACAGAAAATTTGCCAGCCCTATTCCCACACCACTGACAAAACTCAGCGGCTGACTATTGCCTTTACTACTGCGCCTAATACTATGCCGCAAATTTATTTTAAGCTGTCGTATGACAATTGTCAGTTTTATTGTTATGACCTACTGAGTAAGTGACAACGGCGAAACAATAGCTCTGATCCACGATTGAGAGAATACAAAGGTTGCGCCGATCTCGGACCGCTATTCCTCTCTTAACGAATTTGACAGAATCGTTGTTTGCATGACGTCACACTGGTGCAACTTGTTTACGTTTTCCTTGCAACATTTTTTCTTCTTCCATTCTTGCTCACGTTTTGGCATTTCTCTCTCGCGATTGCACCAGTGTGACGTCACCCAAAAGTTATTCTCAAAAATCCTCTCTGATCGGCGCAATCTTGTATTCTATCATTCTTGGCTCTGATCCAATACTTTTCGTGAAAAATCCTGTAAAACTGTCAAACAGCAAAATTACTCTCTGAAGTGAGAGTAAAAAGTGAGTAACAACAAAAAGTACGGGAACAAAAAACCATTTTTCCTGTAAAAACGTCAACCATTGATTGCATGACACCNTACGGGAACAAAAAACCATTTTTTCTGTAAAAACGTCAACCAGTGATTGCTTGACACTTTTCATGATTTTACCAGAAGAAAAAGTTCGGGTAAAATCTTGCAACTTCATTCTCTACATAACTCTCCAAAATTCGCTCGCATTTACAGGATTTTGGAGTACGGGAACATTTTTCCTGCAACTTCCTGCAAGTTCGTGTAAAATCCTGGAAGTTCATGGAGTACTGGATCAGAGCTAATGTTTATATTGTGTTTTAGGCGCAGTAATTGTGACAATAGCCATATGATGAATTTTGTCAGTGTTGTGGGAATAGGGCGGTTAACCTCACTTTTTCGGCAGGTCTATTCCGGTCACGCATTTTAAAGTACTAGAAAAGGTACTAATTATTTATTTATTTATTCGTTTTAATCTAGAAAAGTGTTACAATTCTTACAGATTACATAGAAAGAAAATTAGAGAGCACTTAAGACTAATTAAATAATTCATTTAATAACATTTTAAAATAGTATTTTGTGTAAGAAAAGTCAAGACCATTGAGAGTTGAAAGCGAATTAAATTCTTTCAAAGTTCTCCGAATCGGAGCATTACAAGCATAATTTGCTTTGACCGTGCACAACCAGAAAAAATTATGATTACGCAGACTGCGCTGCGGAATATTGAAATTAATTTTTGCGAGTAGAGATAGGGAGTCGATCATCCCATTTATTAGATCATAAACGAAAGTGAGGGAGAGAATGGTCCTTCTACTTTCCAACGATTTTAGGTTTATAGCATGCACTGACCTCTGTAAGATGTAATTGGATCAGAAAATTCCAGAGAACGTAAAGCATAGCGGATAAAGACTTTTTGGACACGCTCGAGCCTACTAATATGACATGCATAATATGGTCTCCATATAAAAGCAGCAAATTCTAGCTTAGAACGCACAAGCGAAGTATATAACACCTTTAGAGTACAAGGATCAGTAAAGTCTGAGCTGAAACGTCGAATAAAAGCTAGTACAGCCCACGACTTTGCAAGTGTAGTTTAAATGACTTTGAATGGAGAATCTAGAGTCGAAAACCACCCCAATGTGATAGGAGGTAGGAATAGAAGAACGAGATTTAGAATAAGAGACATGGAAACACTGGCTTATATTTAATCATAACTTATTTATTTTGCACCAAGCATCGACGTTATCTAAATCAGATTGAAGATTTGGAGAGTCCGAATAACTCGCAACNGGAGGTAGGAATAGAAGAACGAGATTTAGAATAAGAGACATGGAAACACTGGCTTATATTTAATCATAACTTATTTATTTTGCACCAAGCATCGACGTTATCTAAATCAGATTGAAGATTTGGAGAGTCCGAATAACTCGCAACCACTGAGTATATCTTTAAATCATCAGCATACAAAAGAAAGTTACAGTAGTTAAAGCAACTAGAAATGTCATTAACAAAAATTATAAAGAGTAGAGGACCCAGTATACTTCCCTGGGGAACACCAGAGGACGCAATGAAAGAGGCTGATGACACACCATCAACATTAACAACACATTTCCGAGAGGAGAGATAGGATTTAAACCATTTTAAAGGGGTGGAATGAAATCCTAAAGAGCTCAATTTGGAAATTAAAATTGTGTGGCTAACCTTGTCAAATGCTTTTGAGAAGTCTTTGTACACAGCATCTACTTGAACACGATTTTGGAAAGCAGACATACAATATTCTGAAAACACTGCAAGGTTAGAGACAGTTGATCTACCTTTCATGAAACCATGTTGCTCAACGGAGATTAGGCGATTGACTGAAAAATAAATTTTTTCTTTCACAATAAGTTCAAATAATTTTGAGACCGTGGATAATTTAGAAATTGGTCTATAATTGGTAATGTTATTCTTAATGCCACTTTTAAATACTGGATTTATAGATGTTACTTTCCAGGCATCTATGAAATCACCTCGTTCAAGTGATTTTTTGAACATTAAAAAAACTGGATAGGCAAGTGCAGAGCAATTTTTAAAAATATAAGTGCGGGCAAGAAATATCGTTTTTAATGCAATTATGGATATGAAATATTAATTTATCTGTCGTTAGTATGTTCATTTAGTAGCCCGATCATTCGCTGCCAAGCGTTCATTGTAGCAAGCATACTTTAATCGTGCGTTCTGTCAAACCAACGCCAAAGCCAACGCGAAAGTTCTATGTGGACCGGCCTTTATAACTTTGCCAGCGAAGCGCCAGACGCGAAAGGTATGCCACAATGAACGCCAAGAACTCAATTTTGTACTGCTTTTTTACTCGTCAAAATTGCTGTGGATTTTTATGTATTTTGCTTTAAAAATATCAGCAATGTAATTAAGTTTTATGTTTCTACCATATATGTAATACTCCTATATTGGCAGTAAGAGCTAGCACCGTCCGAAAACACTACAGTATAGATATATCAATAAACACGTACGAAAGAAAAGGAACACATACGTTTATAAATAAACATGTACTCAACACATATACAAAAACGGCACTTAAGTACACAATACATTGACAAAAACGGTACTAGACTGTCTCGCTTTGATTTCGGAATGCTTACACATTGAAAGGTTAGCTTACTGCCAATATAGAAGTATTACATATATGGTTTCTATATGAAANTTTGATTTAAAATTATCAGCAATGTAATTAAGTTTTATGTTTCTGCATGAAAACCCGAATTTGGACGAAACAAAATAAATATTAAACCGGCTGATTGTCAAAGCGCGCAAAAAGATGGGAGTTGGCCATATTTTCGATTCGCGCTGCAGCTTCAACGATCTATGTGGCGTGCTTTGTGCATTTTCATACAATTCATCTTATCTGTCAAAACGAATCTGTCACGCAAAGCGAGGCAAAAGTTTTATGTGGCATCAGCTCAAGAATGATAGATCTGTATTCTCTCCACCGTGACATCCAAGAATGATAGAGTAGCTCTGATCCAGTACTCCATGAACTTACAGGATTTTAGACGAACTTGCAGGAAGTTGCAGGAAAAATGTTCCCGTACTCCAAAATCCTGTAATGAGAGCGACTTTTGGAGAGTTGTGTAGAGAATGAAGTTGCAAGATTTTACCCAAACTTTTTCTTCTGGTAAAATCATGAAAAGTGTCAAGCAATCACTGGTTGACGTGTTTACAGGAAAAATGGTTTTTTTGTTCCCGTACATTTTGTTGTTACTCACTTTTTACTCTCACTTCAAAGAGTAATTTTGCTGTTTTACAGTTTTACAGCATTTTTCACGAAGAGTATTGGATCAGAGCTAATACAAAATTCCGCCGATTGCAGCAGAATTCGTGAGAGTAATTTTGGCGTGACGTCACCGTAGAGTTGACAACTGAGAGCGGCAAATAAAACTGCTGTCTAGTGATATGCTGAATTTTCGGTACCCAATACTTAAAAAAGGTTTTGGTACCCAATACTTCCTTATCGGTACCCAATACTTATTCTTTACATTAAACCTTCGCCATTATATGCATTTAAAGTTTCGAAAAAACTTCTATTACTAATTTATATGATATCGGCTAAAACACTTGAACTTATCGCAACAGAGATATATTATTTTATCAGTTTTAACCCTAGTCGATCCAGGGTTAAGAAAAATACTTTGACGGATGAAGAAGCCTTTGTAACCAATTAGCGACAAGTTTCGGATCGATATCGCACTTGTTGACGCAAAAATATTTCAAATCATACGTCAACAAAACCGATACCGATTCGAAAATTGTCACTAACTGGTTATAGAATCTGTCGCTAACTGGTTACAGAATCTGCCTACAAAAATGATATCGTCCGATTCAAAATGCTTCAAACAAGTAAGAGTTTCTCTGTATTATGGCCTCGAGCCGACATATATACATCTTTCATTTGAATCAGTATTAAAAGCTCTATTGGCTCCTACATTCGGGTTTTGATAGGCCAGTCTCCGATGAACCGGGTTTTCCATAACTTTGGCCTATGTGCGCTTTTATTCGAAACCTAAATGTTTCGGTACCGAGTATCGAGAGTATTGGATACCTAAAAGTATTGACTCAGCACATCACTACTGCTGTCATCTCGACTGTGACGTGAGCAAAACAGCTGATTCTGTCAAATTCACTGAGAGCCGATTAGCGGTATCGGCGCCACCTTCTGTATTCTCTCCACCGTGGCATCAGCTTAACACCTTGTATTATTGCATCATGTGTTGTCGTTGTTAATTTTTCGTATCTACTTTTTGTAACTTCTACGTACTCTTCAAAATGTGTGCGGCCAAGGCGAATTTATACAAGGCGGTGTTACTGGCGAATCTAGATTTTCGCCGCAGTACTTCTTGCAGGTCTATTCTGCACGTTACCGAAGATTTTGTAACCGGAAAATTTTATTACCAAAACATGTTACCAGTTCTTGCCACCGCGATTCTAGGAACGTTGGTAATGCAGTTAAAATATTCAGCAATTCAGCTATGAAGAATTGTGCAAATTCTGGCATTGCATATTTCACTGGGCAATACCTTGTTACCAGCTTATGAGATGGTAACAAAATTTACCGGTTACAAGAATACACAGAATGCGAAAGGGTTTAAAAATTGAGAGGAACTTTATTTACCGGTTACAAACTTTTTATTACCAGCGCAGAATAGACCTGTTAATGTCAAAATCAAGGCCAATTTATACAAGGTGGTGTTAACAGAACAAAAACAAAAATTACAACAACAAATTATACGCTCCTTGACAATCAGTACAAAGCCAAATTACAACAAACACATGATATTGACAAAAGGTACAAATTCGCCGTGAAATCAGCTGATCCGAAAACACCACCTTGTATAGATCCGCCTTGGTCAAAATGATGTGTTTGTTGTAATATGAATTCGCCTTAATTACAACAAACACATCATTTTGACTTTAGGAAGTACCGCGGCGAAAATCTAAATTCACCAGTTACACCACCTTGTATAAATTCGCCTTGTGTGCGGCGAAGTGTAAGCTTTCGGAGAAAATTTTGTGTAAAAAGCATGAAAAAGTATGTGTGTACGAGGAAACATACCTCGAAGCAGCCTTTAAGCAGATTCGGGGCGCTGAGTTTTATAATGCAACGAAGACAAATGGAGTCCAACATGCCTTCAAGCTAAAAATACCGGACAAGTTCCTTGTTTTTTGTTATTTTCTTCCCCCATTTAAATACTTGGTGTGGCAAGGCACGAGAGCTAAAAACCATGATCACGGGCTTCATAAATCAAGAAATTTGTATGAAGGAGTGTATGCAATATCGTTTGCTGTCATTCATAAAGCAACATAAAGGCTCAGTTCTGTTCTCTCCCGATTTAGCATTGTGCCATTACAGCCCCTTTGGCATGAACTGGCATGTCTGTTACAGGGTATATATTGTTCAAAAGGACCACAACCTACCAAACTGTTCAGAATTGCCACCCGTTTAAAATTAATTAATGAAAGAACATAGATAAAAATGAAAGAAGACATCAAAAATTATCAGAATTTCAAAATTAGTTGGCAGAGAGAAGCAGATACCGTCACAATAACTGATGTCCATATCCTAATGAGAGGGCTCAAATGTAATATGCGCCATTTTGTTTATAATGAAGATAATTTAAATATTTTTTTTTTGTTTATTATAGTAAGCTTAATAAAGAAGATGATAAAGCAGAATACTCTTTTCGTAGGTTGTGTAATAAGTTGTTATAATGATTTTCGGCTGGCCAAAATCTTTCGTGTCTATTCTTTATCTCTGCGTACGATGAGACCTGATGGGAAAAAACTAATTACCGCCTTGGCCTCTTTTTTACTGGGCAGACTTGCATACAATTTTGATATTTTTTGATAGTTTTTAATCTCTAATATTTTTGAGAATATAAATTTTTTGAACACAGGCGTGTTAAATGAAAGCTTTTGGGTCTTTCTAATTGGCCGGAGCAGAAAGCTTTCTGATACAACTCTGCGCTGAACTGGTTTTCAAACGAGTTAAATGATTTAACTGGTTCAATTTTCCAACAACAATTGCATGCGATTTTATGAACATGTTTGGTTCATTTAACTGGTTCAAGCCCATTTAACATGTTTAAGAATCCCGTTGATTTTTGGAAATTTTTTCCCTGGCAATGTGTCACATATTAATGACATGCATAACAAATTTTTTTTAAGATTCTGATTAAAAAGTTAGAATTTTTAAGGAAACTGCAGAATTATTGTAATTTGTGTACAAAGTTTGAAATGTGAATTTAGATGGTGTTCTTGTATAACCGGCGAGAGTTTTATAAAAATAAAAGTTTATAAAAAAAAACGAATAATAAACATTAAATAAACTGGTCAAAATAACGCACTCCTGTTATTTTGGGGACAACTGTACAATAAATTATTTGTAGACTTACCGATTCATCGCGCTTTCTCTTCAGTTCGCCATTCTTCCCCTTATCTTTGTCCTTTTCCCTCTCCCTGTCCTTCTCCTTGTCTTTCTCCTTTTCCCTCTCTTTATCTTTCTCGCGCTCCTTGTCCTTCTCACGTTCTTTGCCTTTGTCCTTATCGCTGCGATCACGGTCACGATCTCGACTACGGCTGCGGCTGCGATCGCTACGTCCACGCTTACGATCCGACTTACGATCACGCTCCCGCTCCTTTTCACGCTCCCGTTCTTTTTCTCGCTCACGTTCACGCTCTCGTTCTCTTTCGCGATCTTTCTGCTCACGCTGCTTACGTTTCTCTTCTTTCATGATACGCATATAGTCCTGGAAGTACTCTTCCCTATAAACCGAGCTCTCCACAGCACGATAGCGAGGGTCTGCATCAAATTTCTTCTTGATGTCATGCCAACGAGTGTGACGATCCATGTCTGAACGCTCACGCAGCATCTCTATGAAATCTTTGCGTATCTAAAATTTGTTAAGAGGTTCGCAGTGTGTGTATGTGGGTGTACGCGGTGAGTGCAGGCGAGGAAGATACAAAGAGAGAAATTGATAAACCAAGGATTAGACGATTTCAGACATTTGCTGTTATTTCAGCTTATATCATAAGACTTTAGTATAACAGGGGCTTTAGGGGCGCACTTATGAACTAACTTAATTGGCTACGACAATAACTTAGATGAGTAGTTATATTTTGTTGCGCTGAAAAAGAACATTTTATGATTAGAGATTAAACGACGTTTGTTGCTGAAAGAGAATTCAATTAGTGCACTGAGAAATACGGCCCGACAGAGCAAAGCTGAAAATTGGAAAGTTTATTGCAATTAATTGGAACGGCATTGAGTGTAAGCACTTCTGTAGAGCAGACTGACGGACAACATGTAAATGTACGTGTGACATATCATTATGAACTTAAAGTAAAACTCGACAGTAAATAAATCAATATTTCACATCTGCTTGCAGTAGCTAGTTATTATGAATTTAGAAGAACATAAACACACAAGTTACATAAAACATTAGCATGATCAATGTTGGTGGTCTTCAACCTCATAGCTCAAATAGTAGTTAACACACTACTTTGCAAATGTGAAATATCGCTTTTTGATCGCTTATTGCGCATGTGGCTGTAACAAAAATTTTAAATGTATGAAGTTTAGATTGAGTTTTTATTCATACTGTTTGTATCTTCTCGCTCAATTTCCACGCCCGCTCTAGTTCCCGCTCTGCCACTCTCAGAGACCAGAGACTGGAGACTCGAGCGCCCACATTAACTAAACTGACAGCTAGGTGTTGCAAGTTTGGCATGCCCTGTCGCCTGCCTAACGCCTTTCGTAGGGTCTTCCTTGTTTGTGGTCGCCGTGTACTTCTCCATCCTCCATCAAAATTCACCATATCATTATGGGCATCCGAAAAACTTCAAGACGTTCATGTGACGGTCCTAGCGGAAGGGTAAATCAGCAAGATTTATCGTTGATTTTCAGATATACATATTGTGAATTGCTGATTGTTTAATGAAGTCAACGTTGGACTGATTTGTTTTTGCATTTATTTACTTTTTTATTGTATTAATGCTTTCAAATTTGCATATAAATAACTCACCACGCATCGAGCTAGATAGATAAACAATTTGGGGAAACCGAGCCGAGCGGGCATACGAACGCACAGAATGAAGGCAGTAACGAACAATCAAGTCACTGGGATGGCGGGTGGCTGGATGTACATGGATGCGTTGCCATTTAATGAGATTTGATGCAGTCGTTTGCAGCTCCATGACCGAATCATTTACACGATACGCTTCAACAAATTATTTTGCTGCGTTTTTCCTTGTGTCATCTGATTCGTCACTTCTAGTGCTACAGCAGATAAAAATCCTAAAATCTGTTTGCGCTTTTTACGCTTTTTGAGACAACAAACTTTCATGCGCTTAAATATGATAGCACCAATTTTAAACGATGACAAATTTTTTTGGCATTATTCGTGGAAATAAACTATTATTTTGTTGTTGTTGTGATGATAATTTGTTGATCGTTTGTAGTTGAGGATGATAATTTTACAAGTTGAAGTAGAAGTGGTAGATTTTTTGTTTTGAAATTTCAAGATTAGAGTGAAGAAAATTTTTATAAAAAATAAAAAGTATAAACTTTGCTGTGAAGCATTAACAATATAATAAGTGTATATACAAATAGAGACGTACAAAATTTGCAATCAATTATTTTAGTATACGAATGTCTAAATATTTAATTAAGATATACGTTTGCTGCAACCCAAACCCAAATTGACGTGAGCAATCAAACGCAGACTCAACCCGCATGCAACTAATTAAAAACGCACATACCTGTTCTTTCTTTTGAATTTTCTCCTCTTTTTCCCGCCTACGCACATCCACAATGAATTCGTTGAAAAGACTCTCGCGTTCACGCACCTTTTCGATAGCCTTATAGCGATCGTCTTTGCCATACCGCTGACAAAAGTCGCTGAATGAGGATCTGTGTAAATGGTTAACGAAAATAATAAGAATTGATTTACGAATCAACGAAATTTAAAGAACTAAATAAGAGGTAACACTAACTTTCCATGTAGCTTTGCATCTTCCATAAGCTTTCGAAAATCTTCACGCTTTTGTCTCATTTTATTACGCTTCTCTTTACGTTCTTCTTCGGCGCGGTCCTTCACATATTTTTCAAACACCTGCTTTCGTTCCTTGGAGGTCAGCAACAAGTACCGAGGATCAAACACAATTTTGTGTAGCTCCTTTTCCCAAGTACTGAAAGCAGACACCTGAAAAAGAAAATTACCAAAAATTAGTATATGTATGGCCGCGCGCTAAAATTGTGCACATAGCAATGAATATTCCACTTACATCCTTTTCACGCAACATTTCCTTAAACTGTTTAACGCGTGTTTCCAGCGGCACCACGGCTCTCTCTTTTGCTGCACGCACCTCAGCTTCGACGGCCGCCTCATTGGCGTCAGCTTTCCTAGTTTGCTTTGCGGCTGCGATACCAATATACAAATGAAAATCAAAAATTTTTTAAATTTAAAAAGCATTTCTACTAACATAATCTAGTTTTCTTCGTCGGCACCTCTTCCACACTCGACTCTGATTCAGTGCGTATTTTAATGACTTCGTCGTCTTCTGGTTCATCATCTTCCTCTTCCTCAGTAACTTCCACCTCCTTCTTCTTCTCTATCTCGACCTTTTCCACAGGTTTTTCCGCTGGCGCCGTTCCGGCTGCCTTTAGTTGTTCTGGTGGATTGTTGACAGCTTTATCAACATCGGCACGATCTAACAAATCGTCAGGTCTTTCCCACACAGATGTGCGAGTTGAAGGATTGTAGAAGAAAACTCGTGCGTCCCCCGTCCAAACGACGCACCATGGCGTACCAGCGATGGGCGTGCTCGATATGGGCCTTGATTTATCCACTGGCTTCGCAGCTGGTGCAGCAGCTTTTTTTTGTTCTTCCTCTTTCTTGCGTTTCTCCTCGGCCGCTTTTTTGGATTCCTTCTCTAATGCCGCAGCTTGTGCAGCTTTCGTTTGTTCTATTGGTTTAATATTTGCAGCAGATGCTGCTGCTGCGGCTGCTGCGGCCGCTGCTGCAGCAGCAGCATTATATGCCATCGCCTGCTCATAGCCTCCCGCTGCAGGAGCCATATGCATTAGCGCTGGATTCGGCATCATATGCGGTGGCATGGAAGGCGGAACTTGTGGCGCTACAGCCTGTTGTGGTGTTGTGCCTGAATGTGCCGCCATACGTGCTGCTTCCATATCACGGAGTGCTTGTGGTTTTTCCCAAACACTCTCTCCCCGTCCTGCATGGTAGTAGTAGGGCCGTCCATCAGGCGCACGATGTTCTGACCATTCGGCTGCACGCGCGATCACAGCAGGATCAATCACGCCAGGCTTGATTATTAAAGTTTTAGCGGGCTTCTCTAGTACAGGTGGCCCATGACCTGGGTGCATATGTTGATTCCAGTGCATACCCCAAGGTGCTGGCCCACCAGGAAAGCCACCATAACCAGGTGGAGGCATACCGAAAGGGGGTTGAGAAAAGTTTGGCGGGTGCATACCTGGAGGAAAGAATGGTGGCGGCTGTTGATGCATAGTGGGAGGAGGTTGTTGTGTGAGTGGTGGTGCACCGGTTGGTACGACATTCGGCGGTGGTTGTGCAAGTGGCTGCTGTGTAGGTGGTGGCTGTGACATCAAATTGGGGGGTGGATGTTGAGTTAATGACTCTGGTGCTTTCATAGGCGGTGCGACGGAAATTGGTGGTAATTCTTTTGCTGGTTCCGCATTGCCACCTTGTGTATGAACCCCAGCATCTCCAATTTTACCACCATCTTCTATGACTTGGCTATTTACTTGCTGAGGTTGCTGCTGCTGTTGCTGTTGTTGCGGAGGTTGCTGCTGCATTTGTTGTTGCTTTTTATTCATTTCTTCAATTTCTGTTTGCGTCATTACTTTAATGTTTGGACCTTCAGGCTTATTCCAAGTTGTTTCACGAGTTAGGGCATGATAAAAATAAGACTTTCCATCTTCTGTCTTAGTTTCTACCCATAGTTCCATTGGAGGACCGTTTGCTACATTTGGTGGTGCGTTCGGATTTTGGCCCTGCCAGTTAGGATCAAAGTTTCCAGGTGTCCGTCCCCCGAAATTACCACCACCGCCACGTGTACCCCCGCGGCCAAAAGGCATAATTTGTATACCCCCACGTCCGCCACGAAGTGCACCAAGTGGTGCTCCGAAGGGGGGCATACCAAAGGCTTTTGCCACTCCAGTCGCCGGTTGGTTGTGAGACCTAGAGTTAAATTCAAAAATGTTACTATTGGGTTTGATGTTCCCAAAGAAACGCAACCATATTTATTTAATACAGATATACATACAGACATACATATATAAATACATGTAAATTACAATTTATGTACATGCACACTCTCATAAGTAGAAATAAATAATTATTAATTAAATTAAATTATAAAGCCATTTAAATATATAGACACGTATACTTAAGTAAACTACTCACCACTGGGCTTCGTTTTCGTTGGCATCCATTTTTTCTGCGGGTACTTGGTCACCGTTTGCATTTATTGATGTGACCTCATTTTCCTGTGAGACACCATTAAAAGGCGTTTCGCTGTCTGCGGCTGCTGGTGTCAAATTATCGCCAGCTTGCACTTTATTTTCGGGTCCACCATCTACTGCGGCTTCCATTGTTGATAAATTTAGCTTTGGTTTAGTTTTCAGCAGTAGTTTTTTTTAAGGAAAATCACTATTCCCGTACTAGACAATTAAAATTTCCGAAAAAAACTAAAGGTGCCGAAAAAATATCGGCGAATTCTAAGCATCGACTTCAGTAGATTAAAATGGTCGAAAAATAGAGACGATCGGCCAAGGCATGGAGCAGTGATGTGAAATAGTTATTGTTCTCATTGGGCCCTGTCACACGGTCAGGAATTATCATAATATTTGGATCGCGATCCATATTGATGGATTGATCGGTTGGGCACGAATGCTTCATGCTCAATATTTATCGCGTCAGTATTTGCATAATTTTTGTGCTGAACGCTTTTTCGGATGCAAGTAAATCATTTTATTTTGTATGAATAATTTGCAGATAATGCATTCCACAATTATTTTAAAATATGTCCTGTTACTTAAAATTGGTTTTGAAAGGTTTTAAGAAACGAGAACGAAAGCATAGCGAATACGTTTTCGGTGTTCGCATTATGAGAGTACAAGATGTACTGACGAAATGTATGGATAGCGTTTTGAAAGTGCTACACGCACAATATTTATTGACAATATCGCGATCCGCGATCCAGATTTCAAAATTTTTATAAATTTTACGATATGAATCGCGATCCATCAATACTGCATGCTACACTGTCAATAAATATCGCGATATTTGAATCACGTCTATAAATACTGACCGTGTGACAGTGCCCTGTAGGCCTCTTCACTTGAATGACGGCTGAATTTAGGCCCGTTTACTGCCCGTCTCCAGATAAAGTTTACATCTTGATACATATGTTAGAATATAAATAGCCAATGGAGACCGCTCTTTGCTCTTCAAAAGCAATATATATCTTATATCTTGCCATCTATTACTACATTTTCATTTGCACGAAAAATTCGTGCCTGCAACATCATTATTATTTTAATATAAAAGCAAAAATTGAGCTGTTTTCTCGTCATCGAGAGAAGTGTGAATGTATTTGTAAAAAGTGTGAATGTATTGCTATTGTCTTCGCAGAATTGTCCTATGTAAATCCCAAGTTAAAAAAAAGCGCTTGCATTGGCACCAGCGTTGGCACTTTGCTACGAGTTTTCAAAAATTTTAAAATTTGCTACCCCACTACTCTTTTTATATTTTTCTACGCTTTTTACACTTCATTCAACTTATGGGCATCAACTATTTGTAAATCACTATAACTCCAAAAATGTGGTAAACAGGTCATGGCTTCAAGATCTAATTGCATACTCTTACTGCAAATTGTGCAAGAAGCCTCTGACCAAAAACATCTACAACATAAATAGGCACCACCGGTAGAATTTTCCCATAACAGACAGAAGGTTCAATATCCGAGAGGGATACGAAGTTGCACAAAGAGGTAACAATGATTGCGTGTCGAGCTACCTCCACGATGGATTCGTTGCCGCAGATAAAAAGCGGCTTAACAGAGGCAAATAAAGTAAATTTTCACTTATTTATAACGAAAGTGGCGAGGGTAAGTGGCAAAAAGTAAAAGTTCGTATCAAATAAAGTAAATTTTCAATTATTTATAACGAAAGTGGCGAGGGTAAGTTGCAAAAAGTGTTTAGTTCTATAAGTTCGGTATTTGGAAAACGCCACTGTAAAAGAAACAAATATTATACAAAACTTAAAAGAGTACAAATGTTATTGAAATTCGAATGTTATGATTTTTTATTTAAACATTAAATAATAATAATAATAATAATATATTGGCGCTTACACATATGTTAGTGTTTGGCCGAGCTTCTCCTCCGATTTGTGGCGTGCGCCTTGATGTTGTCACACAAAGAGGAGGGACCTACAGTTTTACGCCGACTCCGAACGGCGATTGTATTTTTATGAGAAGCTGTTTTTCATGGCAGAAATACACTTCAAAACATTAAATATGCATATGAATTTCAAATAACAACCAATTTTTATCTTTTGATACGATTTTTTTTACTTTTTACTACGATTCTGGTATTCTGTATATCATTATATGATATTTTGTTATTTAAAAATATATTTTCTTTATTATTTGATCATGTCGAAAGTATTTATTAATAATCAAAAATTTTATTTTCCAATAACAAACAAATTTATAGAACAATAAATTTAACTTCAAGAATTTAAACAAGTGTAAAAACATGCAGTTTAATTACCCTACATTCTGCTACGTAATCGGTTTCGTGGGGGTTCNTGTATATGTATGTACATACATATAAGTAAAATATAAATAAATTTAAGTAACACATACATAAAAAACCCTAAGTCATAAGTATTTCAATTGCATCATCCGCGTCTTTCCTTTCCATGTTTACGCTTTGAGTACAAAATCACTTATGAGCCGCTCGCCGTCTGTAGCAAACGACAGCCAGCATGTTGGCGCACATGTGCGCGGATATGTTCGTCGTGTGTAGCCACTGTTAGGATTATCCTCGTAACCTTGAGGGATTTCCCAAATAGCTTACGGCTCGTATTGCTGGATTGTTAAATAAATGCTAACGATGACCAAATTGTAATACAGTTAACTTTATTGTACAACAAACAATTTACAATACTTGCTAATACAGTAAAAACACTTTACAATACTTGTTAAAGCAATAACAACGCTTTACTAAATTTGTTAACACAATTAAACTTATAGCTTGCTTATTCGCAACTTACTTCTCTGCTCACTTTACTTGTAGCTTGCTGTGTTGTATCTGACCCACTTCGCTGTGGCGGCGCCCTTATATACCTGTGCTCGTACTTATGGCAACTCCAGAACGTTCTGAAGTTTATCGCTCATTCTCTTTCTCTCGCTGTTCGCAGTGTTTATCCAACTTGACGTTTCTACGTCATTCCACGAACATTCTGCCTATTTCTCGTTGTTTGCTTCGCGTTGCCGCAGTATTCGTCACACTTGGTTATAATAAACAGGGCGAATTGTAACAAATTCCGACGAATTCGTAAGTATCTATTGATTTTAGATGCTTACGTTTGCGTTCAAGTGCATTATAATCGTTCGAATTCATTGCCCATACAGTAGATAATTAAGTGACAGTTCACTCCGTTCCGTTACTTCCATTATAATCCAGGCATAAAACAACCAACAATCTATATATATAAAAATGGTGTGAAAAATGTATAGTAATTCATCAATTGAGAACGGTTGGATCGATTTAGCTTAAATTTTAGTTGTTCGTAATTGCCAGGAGAAGGTTTTTACGAAAGAAAATTTTGGGAAACCCCTCCGGGACAGTCGGAAAATTGGAAAGATCGAAAATTGATTTTTTTGTATGGAGTTTTGTGTGCAATTCTTTCGGAATGGCATTCGAATGGAAAAATAGAAAATTTTAAGTGGAAAACTCTGAAAAATCCGGAAGAACGCAAAAAATTTGAATTTTTTTTCGACGAAAGCTTGGAAAATTTCTGATAATTGTGAAATTCATTGGGAGCTTGAATCAGTTGGGAACAATTTTCTCCTATGTTTCATAACTGATTCGAATGGGTGCTGCTTTTTTGGAAACGAGTTTAGAAGAAGGAGTGCACTAAGTTTTAATTTTTCCGATAGTTGGCGCAGGGGTCGAGCTATGCTTAAAAAAATGGAGTTGGTTCGTTGGTAGCCTATGGCCTAGATTAGCATATGGGATTCATTTTTTCCGTTAAGTGGGTCAGAGACCGAACTATTCGAAACAGTCTCATTAATGGTCCGATTTGCTGGCAATTTAGCACGTAGGTAGCTTATTGGCTGGGTTAACATATATGACATTTTTTCTGATTGGTGGACCCGAACCGATCAATTCCAAAAAATCTTCAATCGAAAGGTATTGGTTGAATGCGGGTATTGGCCAACAAAAATGGAAAAAAATTGATGCAGCAAATGTTAACGATATTTTTGATACATTTTTTTTGCGCTGGTTACAAATCCGTAAGCAAAAAGCTACCATCAGCTCCAGATGTTAAGAAAAAATGAGGTCAAATTGTCAAAAAATCGAGTTTTTTGCAATATATGAGAAGCTCTAGCAAAGAAACAAAGGGTGGTAGAACCTTCCACTTAGGCTTTGATTAAAGCAAGTTCTCGCACCTTTGCTTTATGGTCACTTAGGGCTGGTTTCTCCAACTCAACTTAAATTAGTTTAGCCACTTTTGGACTTAAGTCAAAAGTTAGCCTACGTTTTACACAGCTTATTCTTGACTGAGTCGAGAAAATTGGCTTAACTAAGTTGAGTTGGAGAAACCAGCCCTTATAGACATTTGTTGAACAGGAATAACTGATTTCGGGAAGTTTGAGTCCCTACCGCAATTAGGCAAAAGGTCATAGAACCTTCCTAGAACTACAGACTATCATCCCTGAAAGTACTATTCCTGCACCTTGCCCTAATGGTCACCTATACTCATTTACTTTTTATCTTCAAGAATGGTGTACAAAGCAGTGTTAGCTGTTAAATAAATGACTATAGGTAACCTTAGGGTCAAGGTGCAGGAATGGTATTTTCAGGGATTGAACTTAAAAGTCCAAGCCTTAATTTAAGTGGAAGGTTCTATCACCCTTTGTTTCATTGCTAGAGCTTCTAAAATATTGCAAAAAACGCGAATTTTTGACATTTTCACCCCATTTTTCTCAAACTCTGGAGCTGATGGAAACATTTTACTTAATCAGCAAAAAAAAGCCTGTTAAAACCAGCTTCAACGTTTGCCGCATCCAAATCGGTGTTGCCCTGTGTTACCTACACTAATTATATAAAGAGAAGCTCCTTCTTTTTATAAGAGGTGATCTCGCGAACGGCTGTACTGATTTTTTTTTAATTTTAGACACCTACTGCAGACTTTGGATATATTAAGTGAGCGTGGCATCACCAATGCATATCGAATTTTTCACTCAGTTTCAGTATCATAAAGTGCAAGTTTTTAATGGCTATAAGATACCGTTGATTTTTTAGAATTTTTTCGCTGATGTTGCGCATTTTCGCCGTATAACGAATGCGTGAACGTTTTTTTGTATGGGAAAAAATGCCGAAGAGTGTGAGTATATAAAAGACTTATTCTGGTGGCTTAACTCCTCCTAAACGACCGAAACGGTTTTAGTGATAATTTGNTTCTAGAAATATAGTTCATTTTGCATCTAATGGCAACTTTGAGTATGCAGTTTTGTAATTCACTCGATTTCGGTTTCATAAAGTGCAGGTTTTAAATGGCTATAAGTTACCGTTGATTTTTTAAAACTTTTTCGCTGATTATGTTGCCCATTTTCTCCGTATAATGACTGCGTTATAGTTTTTTTTTTGTATTGGCGAAAATGCCGCAGAGTGTCAGTATGTAAAGGACTTATTTTGGTGGGTAAACTCCTCCTAAACGACCGAAACGATTTTAATGACATTTTTTTATGTGTTTGACTAGATCCCTGTACAATTTTCACAACTTAAAACGCCAGGTGGCGCTGGAGTCGAGTTATTACTTAAAATCGTATTTGTGATCCGATTAGACTCATATTCGAGATATATATGTATTGGTAACGATAGGGGCAATACTCTTACAAAAAAAGATGGCGCTGGGGCCGAGTTATTGCCAAAAATCATCAACTCGGAGGCACCAGGGATCAAAGTCAAATTACCCCCTTTAAATCAACCCTCAGAACCATTGCGGTCCTTGCTTTACGGTGACTAAACAGAAAGTGGACCAATGATACTCACCAGTTTGTNTTCTGGTGGCTTAACTCCTCCTAAACGACCGAAACGGTTTTAGTGATAATTTGTAGTGGCGCTGGAACCGAGTTATTGCTAAAAATCGTCGATTCGGAGGCACCAGGGATCAAAGTTAAATTACTCCCGTTAAATAAACCATCAGAACCATTGCGGTCCTTGCTTTACGGTGACTAAACAGAATGTGGACCAATGATACTCACCAGTTTGTAAATTGCCACCAACTATCCTATACAGATTCAAGGACGATTCACTATCGAGCCACAAGGACTTATTCCCGGTATAACGCTTTCGTCAGGCAATGGGGATATGCTTTCTGTCGCCCGCAGAACCAAACATGAACCTGAGTTGCTGGCGAAAACGTTGGACGAAACATTTCAATAAAAAAATTAATTTTGGGCGGGCGAAGTTCGCCGGGTCCGCTAGTGTTTAATATTAAATGCCATACATACTGTGGCGAATACTGCGGCAACACAAAGCGAACAACGAGAAATAGGCAGNATACGGATCGATTTATCGGCCAACCAGTTGGCCAACCGCTAGAATTTGGTGGTAAATAAGCCGTGTGTAGGCAAGTTGGCAAACCTTCGTCAAGTTGTTCGTCTGGTTGGAGTAAAATCAAAAATTTTTGAATTTTGAGGCAGATTGGTCAACTTGCTCTGTGTGTAGACAAGTTGGCAACCTAAAATGCGATTTCATTTTTTTAATGCGCATTAACGTTAACATGTGTTTTTCGGTTCGTTTCGCTAGTGAAAATGCGTATAATTTGTGAAAACGGGGGCGGTAGCAATAACAAATACATAAAAATGAGATGCATTCCTAGCATAGCTTAAAAGTTTGCCAGTGCTGTTGTGTGGTTCACAGCTCAAAAACTCTCAATCAAATGAAATCGGCCAACTGGTTGATACCTTTGTAGGGAATTTCTTTAAGTAGGTTGGTCAACTGGCCGATAAATCAATGCGTGTGTAGGGCCTTTTACAAATTATATGAAACATCTCAGCCAGCAAAAAATCCGAAAACCGATCCGAAAAAGGACAAAAAAGTGGATGAAGTGCGGATTTTTGTCCGTTTACTAATTCCATTTGCGGCTACTTTGACCGCTTCCCACTAAAGTGTGCCGCAAAATTGTTTGTGAAACTAATACGTTTAAGGCCGCTTATTCTGAAATTTGTCTGATTGAATTTTTCGTTCAATACGATTTTCATCTGCACTTCACAGATACTTTTACATGGTTCAAAAGAATTAAAATAAAATTAGGATGCGCCTAACGGAATTCGAATCCGGCATCTTCTGGAAGCTAGCAAATAGCGGCACACTCTGCACGCTCAGCTACTGCCGACTACGCATGCATGCTTTGAAATGTTTAGCTAGAGGAAATAAAATACAATTATTGCTTTCAAATGACAGCATCTTTTTCCAACGTTTCAAACGTTTTCCTGATACAAAAATTTAAAATAAAACTTTTTACTAGCAGAAACTAGCAGCTGTCAAAATGGATAAACCAAAATTCGCGCCAAATATTTTCAATAGTCAAATACATCGACCAGCTGTTTACTTGCTACTTTCTGCTCTCTGTGAGCGTAATTCTCTCAATTTTCCCATTCTTCTTCTTCCGGATAATTATCTTCTAGAAAAGAAAAGAAACAAATGCAGCGTTTTTGCTGCATTTAAAATGCAACATTTAGCACTTTCGAACATATGTTCTCGAAGAGCGTTCATGCTAACGCATTTAGCAAATGTACATTTACGAGAGTTCGAAATCGTATGCTTTTGACCAACAGCCGTGTTCCAGTCGCTTATTCAGATCCGTATCTATTGCGATCAATTCTCACGCAGAAGATAATGTGCAAAAAACCCTACTGAAAAGGAAAAATAAATTTTAAACCAAAAATACAATACAAAAACTTGAATTGTCTTAACCATAACCGAACATTTGTTTGTGTATACATTCATTTGTCGGTGCTGTCAATTATAATGTCCTCACTTAATTAGGAAACAAAACAGAGTTGATCACAAATTGATCCAGATTTCTATCAACATCACATAGATGTTGAATATGCGTAACTTTTCTTTATCCAAATAATGTAAAAAATTAATGAAATCTCGATGGCGATCACTGAAACGCAGCTAGCGACTGCNTAACCGAACATTTGTTTGTGTATACATTCATTTGTCGGTGCTGTCAATTATAATGTCCTCACTTAATTAGGAAACAAAACAGAGTTGATCACAAATTGATCCAGATTTCTATCAACATCACATAGATGTTGAATATGCGTAACTTTTCTTTATCCAAATAATGTAAAAAATTAATGAAATCTCGATGGCGATCACTGAAACGCAGCTAGCGACTGCATTGTGGCGAATACTGCGGCAACGCGAAGCGAACAACGAGAAATAGGCAGAATGTTCGAGGAATGACGTAGGTTGACGTAGGATGTTCCACAAAGAGAAACGTCAAGTTGGATGAACACTGCGAACAGCGAGAGAAAGAGAATGAGCGATGAACTTCAGAACGTTCTAGAGTTGCCATGAGTGCGAGCGCAGGTATATAAGAGCCACGATACAGCGGAGTTGGATTAGTTACGCTCAGTCAGGACTGAGCAGTCCACCACTCGAACGCACACTGGACTGGGCAGCCGGCCGAAAACAGGTTTCAGTTTTGTATACATGGACTACGCATGATTGTGTTAGTGCATGTGGCACATGCAAACAAAACGAAATAGAAAACAAGTTGTCTATGTGTGCGTGTCAGTCCACCGTCAATCCGAGATTTTCGCGGACTGAAATGAGCGAGGTAAACTCGAACTCTCTTCCTCCTCTTACAGGCTAACCTAATATTTGCGGCTTGCATTTTGGTACGCACGCCGTCGAATTTGTTTTTTTGCGTCACCCGAAATTGGCTTGCGTGCGTTTGCATTTGATTTCATTGAGCGAAACGTCAAATCAAAATGTCACGCAGAACAAAAATTGGAAATTGAGTTAGCTTCATACGCACGCCGTTCAATTTCGGTTGGTCCCATACAAGTTGTATGTGCATGAGAAATTTTTGACAGTAAATTGGCGGCGTGCGTGAATATTAGGTTAGCCAGTTATCCACACAAAACCGGTTTTAGGCGGACTGAGCAGTCCAGTGTGCGGAGGCCCAATAGTGCAGTGGCAATGGCAGTGACAGTTTATAAAATCAGCTGTTACTGCTAATACTGGCAGTCACTACCGCAGCAAACACAATACCCATGATTCAATAATACAAGGTTCGATAAACTGACAGTTGTCTCTCTCGCACCGCTCCCTTAGCAGTGGCACAGTGTTGCTTCTTTGCAAATTTACATGGAAACAGTGTAGCTATGGTGTGAAATAGAAGTATAAGATTTTGCGCAATATGTTTATATGTATATGCATATGAAGCATATTTAACTGATGAAAACATAAACTGTTTTTAAATTGGATGTTTACATCAATCTCATAGTAGTCTTATTTTAATTTTGAGTCATTTTGCAGTTTTTATACAGCTAAATAGCACATAAATTACGTAATTTACGTAGATATATCAATATTACGTTCAACATTTCGTTTAAAATACCAGATTTCCTGCAAATACATTAGAATTTACAAAAGGAGTTTCACTACTAATTGCCTACTTTGCGGACTGTTCTACTACTTTTGTAAGGGAGTGTCAAACCGCAGCTGTCAATAATTATCTAACCTTGTATTATTGGATCATGCACAATACCATGATGCAATAATACAAGGTGTTATCAGTTGGCAACTTCTCGCTCTAATTCCGCCATATTGACTGATTTACGTGAAACAGTGTTACTTCTTTAACTATTCTTTGCCCATTAATATAGTTGCATGTTTTTTATTTTTTCTCAGTATACACACTTTGTTTTCTTCAAAAGGTATTTTATCTTATTTTATTTCATTTCATAACGAAAATACTATAAAAAAGCAATTTTTTTTTATGAGAAAATGTGAAATTTTATATTTTTCCCCCATATGGAGATTCATTTCGTCCTGTTTTTCTTCTCATTCTACTGAGCTTAGGCAGTGTCAAATCGAGCTGTCACAACTGATACCACCTTGTATTATTGCATCATGCACAATACGGCGTTGTCAGTTACTGCTTTTTTTTACATTCCCTTTTGTTTGTTTACATTTTTGTTGTTGCATTTTAGGCTTAAGTGACATCAACAGATGCTGGCTGCGTTTCATTTATGTCAAATTCAGCATGCGAAGTTTGCTGCGATGAAGGCAGTGGCAGTGAATTTAGAATTTGGGCTAAACTGAGCAGTACTGCTAGCTGCCACTGCTGTAAAAAAACAACTGATTTCGAAAACCTGCCGCTGCCACTGTCACTGCGTTATTGTATTTTGGGCTTAACAGTATACGCGAAAAAGCAATGTTGCCACTTTTTCTCATTAAACCATGTTCGAATCGCTAGCTCAATAATTCCGGCACCACATGCGCTGTCAGCGCACTAGCTTAGCGCAATGGCGCCATCTTAGCGTCACCACAGTGTCCATCGTTATACAGCATGTACGAAGACACAAGATCACGCGGGAAGGAAAGAAAGAAAAAAGTTATTTTCTAGCTGCCGAAATCTCGACGCCATCTTTGTTGTAAGAGGTAAACAACGGAGAAAACGGAACGCATGAATAATCATTTTTATTATGCAAATTCTTCTATCATCATGCCGTTGAGTAAAATTATTCTTTATCTTATGTGTACACACGTTGTCACAGGCGAAAATGAAGAAAATTGCAGTAAAAAGCCACCACCAAATTATAAACATCGAAGCAATGTAAACTAACGGCTAATGTCAAAATCGGTAAACTTTTTTCCTAAATGCGATGCTAACGGGGTACTCTCCTGCCCGCGTGATCTTGTATTTTTGGTTCATGGTTATACAGTGTCAGTGGTATTAAGTTCTTTCCCGTACGCAACGCGGGATCCCGCGGGTGCCCAAATAGCCCAGAAATCATTCCCGTACTCAACAAAATGGGTAATTGAGAGCGAAAATTGGAACGTATTCGATCGTAAGTGTCTTCTTCTCCTGCCCAAAACAGCCCGGACTTTTTTTTTCTCCGGGTAAAAACGGATAAAGCGTCAAAGTGCATATCAGCTGTTTTGTGTTTAGATGTTGCCTGTTTCTAGCGATGTGCTGAGTCAATACTTTTAAGTATTGATCGATACTCGGTACCGATTTAAAAAGTATCCAATACTCTCGATACTTGGTACGAAACATTTAGGTTTCGAATAAAAGCGCGCATAGGCCAAAAAATATGGAAAAAACGGTTCAGGGCAGACTCGCCTATAAACACCCGAATGTAGGAGCCAATAGAGGTTTTAATACGGATTCAAATGAAAGATGTATATATCTCGGTTCGAGGCCATAATGCAGAGAAACCCTTACTTGTTGGAATCATTTTTGTTCCAGCTGAATCGGACGATTTCAAACCGGTTTCGGCGTTCTCGAGGACGAAAAATGACACTGAAGATGGCACAACGCCGAAACCGGTTTGTTTCCAAACCAAATTTGACAAGGGATGACGGAAATTCGTTCCAAAATACATCATAAAATTTCATATTTTCTTCTAAACAAAATTTGTTTTTTTTATAATATATTCGCAATGAAATGAAATAAAATAACATATAATACCTTTTTGAGAAAACCAAATGTGTATACTGAGAAAAAATAAAAAAACTCAAATATATTATTAGGCAAAGAATTGGTAAAGAAGTAACACTGTTTCAGCTAAGGCAGTCAATATGGCGGAATTAGAGCGAGAAGTTGCCAACTGATTACACCTTGTATTATTGCATCATGTACTAGACCCACCTACTGACATGTATTTCGACCCCCTGAATCCGAATCTGAGGTCCGTTTGACACGTACACTAAATTATGAAAAACCGAAAAAATAGCAACAAAAATTTTCCAATTTTCGCAATTTACTCGAAATTTTGTACGAGTTAAATGGGGTTGGCTTTCCTTTATGACCGTTCGTTAAAGGGGCGATGGGCTAAAGGTAAGTGGGCGTGGCACCTCTAATCCACCATTTTGGAGAGGGATTGAACCGCCATTGACAAAAATGCAACCCCCCACCACCTAGGTCCCCTATGGTTCAATAGGGACCCCTTAGAAAAATTGCCAAAAATCACAATTTTCATTTGCGTTTATTCGCATAAAAAATGTTAAATATTAATTTGCACAATACATTTTTATATACAAGACATTTTTATAAAACACCCAGTAAACAAAATAGACATCACTGGGGCGGCAGCCCCAGGTTTACAACACAGAAAGCGAGTTCTAGTTACCTCATCCTTTCCCAAGGTTACATCACTGGGGCGGTAGCCCCAGTTTGGTCACACAGAAAGGAGAATTCTACTTAGTAAGGGTTGTAATCCCTAAGCGCTGCCGAAGGCCGCCTACGCAAAAATACTGTGGACGCAAGTAAAAATTTCGATTTTTGGCAATTTTTCTAAGGGGTCCGTAGGGAACCATAGGGAGCCTAGGTGGTCGGGGGTTGCATTTTTGTCAATGGCGGTTCATGCCCTCTCCAAAAAGGTCGGTTGGAGGTGCCACGCCCACTCCCCCTTCGACCGCCACACCTTTAACGAACGGCCATAATGGAAAGTTTCCCCGTTAAATGGATGGTTAAAAGCACCCGCAACTTTTTTTTTGTGTACCGGTGCCATTATTCCGTGAGTTGCAGGTCCAAATAACGGCACATTCCTAACGAAAAACGATACTGAAAATGGCACAACGCCGAAACCGATTTGTCACCAAACCTAATTTGACAAGGGATGATGGAAAATCGTTCCACATTACACCATACACCTACCCTGTCGGAAACACCAACAACGAAAATGAGATGCATGCAGTAATTAATTGATAGCAAAATATTTTCTAGTAAAAAAAAAAAATATTATAATTGTTAATGGCATTTTCAATCTTGATAATTGGGCACTGTTTATGAATTTGTACAACGATTTTGGGTTGATGTGCCCAAACGCGTGAATCGAATCAAAAAACTTTTACACACACTTGTAGACAACAGTTCACGCATTACTACAAAAATTTAATTTACTAAAGCTGTGCACTAATTTAACAACAATGTCGGTGGAAATATGGTATTTGGTGCAAAAATTTGTTATAAATTTGTATATACATTTTTATATACAAGATATTTTTATAAAATACCCAGTAACCAAAATAGACATCACTGGGGCGGCAGCCCCAGGTTTACCATACAGAAAGGGAATTCTAGTTACCTCATCCTTTCCCAAGGTCACACAGAAAGGAGAATTCTACGTAGTAAGGGTTATAATCCCTAAGCGCGGCCGAAGGCCGCCTACGCAGAAAGGTGTTCTCTGCAAAAGGTGTTCAGGCCCCCTTCTTCGGACGCAAGTTTAACTTGGTTTTTTCCTTGCAATAAATCGAAATTTCCCCTATTTTCAAACAGCTCCCCAGTGGTCTGTGGGAGGGGTTGGGGGGAAGGGGTGACTTTTTATAAAGCGGTGTCAATCCTCTTTCGTTTAGGGGGGATTGTGTTGCAACCATGATCGCAATTGCGCCGTGTAGCGCATAGTTTCTCATACCTATATAGCCATGGGTAATAGCGCAATTTTTTTGGCGCTAGCTTAATAACGCCAGCGCCACCTGTGGTGTCAGCGCACTTACTCAGCGCAATAGTGCAGTGTACTGAATTGAACACGGTGCCATCTGAGTGTCACTACAGTACCCATCGTCATACAGTGTAGTACACCATACAGTGGTGTCATGTCTATTATTTCTATAATTTTCGGCGCTGAGCAACGCTTGTACCGCCAACCAAATTTAATTGATAGGAATGTAGTAAATGGCACGATATTCCCATCATTCTTGAGTAAAAGCTTTAAATTTGCGTTCTCAACGCTCAAAAGCAAAAACAAAGTACGTGTAAATTTTCAAAAGCGAATTGTGTTGGTGCCTCATGTGTTGCTTGGTGTTAATGGCGCTGGCGCTTTCCATATACTGGTGTTGGCGCGGCGATTCCGGCTACGGTGTTACCGTAATTGCGCCGCGCAGCGCAGTGTTACCCAAGCCTATTCCTAAAAGCCAGTTTATTTGTTTTCTTTTTTTGGTTGGGTTTGTGCATTTTGTTCGATTTTTTATTGCTTGTATAAAGATTACTTACCCTTTAACAACTTTCCTCGTCGGCAAGTTGCAGAAATTCATTTTACATTGAAAATGGCGGCGTCAGTAGAACAACTTTATGTAAGTAGCCAGATTAGGGTATATACATAAATGGGGCCACGTTAACATGTTTTGCCCATCTATCAGTTGCATCCTTTAACTCTGGAGTCCCAACTATTCCTCAACTCCTTGGAAGCGTACGGCAAAATTTATAACCAAATTGATCCTAATCTGTATGATTCGTTAACAAATGTGGTGATTGGAATAGAAAAATTCTTAGATCAAAAACCTGCCTTAATAGCGGCAACGGATAAAACTAAGTTTGTGCAACCCAAAGAGTTGGCCGCAATACAAAACTTTTACCATTGCACCTTGTGCAAGAAGGATCTGGGCAAGACGGTTGACAAGGCCGCGATTCATTTGGCAGAGGGTCACCGAGTTAAGACTGCTAAGGAAGTAAAAAAAGAAAAGAAGCAAGCTGAAAAAATTCGAAGCGAAAGCAAGCTAATCAAATTGCCAAAAAGTAAGCATATCTAAGTTTCATTTACTCTTTATTTATCATGATGCATTATGTTTATTTATGTAAATAAAGTTCTTTGTTTAACCTTTCTGTAAACATATTAGAAGCGAAAGCGATTGTTATGAGCGATTTCGCAAAATTTTTCGCCGATCAATTGCAAGTGGCAGAAAAATTAAAACAAGTGCCGGAATATGACATTATAGAGAATTCGCTGTCGGATATGCTTAAGAAAGTGTTTCCCGATAAAAGCATCAAAATGTATAAATTCGGATCGCGAATAACTGGTATTGGCACACGAAATTCGGATCTTGATATATACGTTGATATCGGTAGGAAAAATCTTACTTTTTGTGTGATGTGTATGTATAACAAATAAAATTTCTTTTCATTTAGGTGGCCGTTTCAATGAATTCGAGCATGGTGCCTCAGCAGAGACGCTGAAAATCTTCGACCGAGTTCATGACATTTTTAAAAAGAATGCTATAGATTGGTGCATGAATCGTGCTATTAGAGGTGCACGTGTACCCATACTAAGGATGACTAACACTAGGACTAATATAGAATGTGATGTGGGCTTTTCCAACAGCATAAGTTATTGCAATACGCAAATGCTTGAATATATTTACCAACAACAGCCTATAGGTTCGAAAATTATTATTGGTTTGAAAATATCACGAATACAAGTTGTAAATTATTACCAATTCAATTTTTTTAGCTCGACGATTGTGCATATTCATGAAAAAATGGCTAGAGCGCACAAGATTAAATAGGCATATAACTACTTACTGTATGTCGTTGATGGTAATTTACTATTTACAGATCAACAATTTTTTGCCCTCAATTGAGACTCTGCAAAAGAATATGTTGGCCAATGTTTTAGTTGGACGTAAGTTAACACAAATAATATGTGAAACGCACGTTTATCTCTTAAACATGCTTTCAATTTACTATGTATACATATGTATATATTTTTTATATTACAGCATGGATTGGCAACTTTATTGAGATTCCCTTAACTGAATTGAACATGCAAGTATTAAGCGTCAGCCCACCGAGTTGCAAGCAGCACATTAAAGAATTTTGTATATATTATGCCAATTTCAATTATGAATCGCATGTAGTATGTCCCTATTTTGGACGTACACATATAAAAATTAAAAATTTTGAAAGCCTAATGCCAGAACGGTAATTTTAATGCATTTAGCAAAAGCTTGTAATTAATAATTTGTTTTGCAGATATACCAATTTTGTAAAGAGCGAGGATTCTGCCAAAGATTCTGGCATACAACTAAATACAGCTATGGTCGTACAGGATCCACTAGAAATGAATCATAACGTAGCAGAGCGCGCGACCAAAGTAGATCTTAAGGAGTGGCAAGATTTTTTAAAGCAGTCAGCTATGCTCTTATAGGCGACACACACCGTCCGTCTGACTCGTGAGTCGGTGTGGATGTGTTTGTGACTCTGAATGATTCAACTGTGTGTAGTCGAAGGCGAGTCAACACGTACACAAATGACTTGCGAGTCAGACGCACTGTCTATGTAGCCTATTAGTCCATATGAAATAAAATCATTTTCTTTTTTTTCTGGGTTTAATTACATGAATGTACCTTGTAAACATTCGGTATCATTTTAAAGTCAAAAAAGTCTGGGAATTCTGAGTTGTAATCCTCATTAAAAAGAGTCAGAAAAGAGCACATCGAGGGCTTATATTCAATACCCTCTATCTGCACTTTTCACAAAAATGAGACTGATATAAAAATCCACCTAAAACATAACTGTCATCGGTAATTTTAGCGCTGACCTTGTATAACGCTTGGCAGAAGAATTTACTAAGTCAAAATTAACATCAGTGATGTCAGGTAAGTCCCAGATGGGTTCTAACCAAGGTGTATTAAACAAGGTGTGATTGACAACTCAGTGCGGCTCTCTTTTAAGGTACTATAATGTCAAAAAGTATAATCAAACGAATTAACCCTTAGTGATGCATGTATCTTATCAGCACTGATGCCCAAGGCTTTTATTTCAATTATAGTTTTGTTTTACTTACATTACTTACATTACTTATATCACATATATTTCGTCAATAAAATAAAAAAAATTGTTTATAAAATCGTTTTAGCAATTTTCTTGTTTTTAATGGCCCAAGTTTTATGCTTTTGTGCGTTTATTTTTATATTTAAATTTTTTATCCTAAACATTATTCGACACTTATAAAAGTATGATTTTACATTTTTTACCAATTTTATATGTGAGCTTAACTCTAACAATTTTGAAATTAAATTTTTTTCATGCGAAACAGTTTTCCATTAAAGACCTTGCTTCGAGCGGTTTTAATTTAAGCTCTTCCATACTTGCTTGCATGGTTTAATTATTTCGGTAGCCGAAATATTTCAGTTCGCAACGTGCATTCTAAAGAGTCGTCTGTTTGAGTTTGGGCATCAACAAAGAATGTATCCTGATCGCGTACTAAATCCTCACTTGTATCAGTTAAGCGAAGCGCACATTAGCGCGATTCCATCGTTGCGAATACGTTGCGAATTCGGCTGTTAACTTCGAATCCGCAAACGTGCGCACACTTGAGCGATTTTTTCGCGTCGATTTCCGATG
>NW_016161551.1:0-4167 GCF_001687245.7 Rhagoletis zephyria
CTAGTTTATCATAAAAACTAATACATATTAAATAAACAAAATAAAAGAGTCAAAATAGATCAAAACGTTGCTGGCTTAATTAGCTGATCGCAAGTGTAAGTAATTGTGTACAGTATTATTTACATTGAAATTTATTAATGTTTTTGTTATATTCCTTTTTTAAGCCCTTATTTTAATTAAATAAAAAGCCATTAAATGGCAACAATTCATGCAGGGGTTTTAGATCGTTTCTTATGGAATTATACCTTACAGCCCTTCTCAGAGAAAGGGAGGTGGAAGGCCTTACCTAATGAGCCACTTTGTAAGTACTTACTTTAATTAAATAATAAGCCACTATAACAGCACAATTCAGGAAGGGCTTCTGCAGCTTTTCTTATGGAAGTGCACATGGAAGCCCTTCCCAGAGAAAGGGAAATGTAAGGCCTTGATAAGTGGGACATCTCATACAAAAAAGAAGGAGAAGTAGAAGTGCTCCTGTCTGCCAATGGAAGGACTAGAAGTGCTTCTAGAAGGGGTTTCAGGCCCTTCTATTGCCAACTGGGTAAGGCTACGGTTACTATGCATGCGTATTCTGACGAACTTTGTTGGTTTGTTTCGCATCTTTTTGTTCCGAAGAAATCATCAGGATAAAATTTCGTCAGAATACGCATGCATAGTAACCGCAGCCTAAGCTGATATGAAAAGTAAAACATACATATGTATATGCACATTAGACTGCATCACTCCCCACAAAAAAAAATCGGTGCCGTTTCTATTGGAATTATAAAATCTATTATATTTCAAGCCGTCCACCAAAATATTTCGGAAAAATATTAAGATTTAAGCGAGCTGGACCGCTTTGAAAATACCTCCAAAAATGAAGTTTTTTATGAATAAAAATAGTTTCTTAAAGATGTTTCTTGAGAAAATCCCCTCAAACGACAAAACGGTTTAAGCTTAAAAAATTTACATAAAAATATAAAAAAAAATAAAAAAAAGTTTTGAACGGAATCGTATTAATGAGATTTTTGGTGTTGTTTTTAAATTTTTTCAAAGATAGATATAAGAAAAACTTTAATAACTGAACCTAACCTCTGCCGATTTGGACTTGTGAGCAGGTGTCCAGATTGTTTAAAAAAAGTGCGAATTCTGAAAAAAAATCACCAAAAATCACCATTTTACAACGCTTTTATCAACTTGCAATGTTGTATGTCCAGACCACCATACTATAAATATAGCAAAGGTATTTATGGCAAACCTAGTCTAGATCAACCTCGTCGTAGGTATCATATCAAAGTCATACAATTAGAAAAACTCTAGAGATAGATGTCGCCTCGCCAGAAGAAGTTAAAAATATGCTGTATTTTGGAACGAATTTCCGTCATCCCTTGTCAAATTTGGTTTGGAGACAAACCGGTTTCGGCGTTGTGCCATCTTCAGTGTCATTTTTCGTTCTGCATAATTTTTGTTGTTGCTCGTATTTATACTCCTTGTTAACTACCTCTTTCTCTTGTTAGGTACGCCTTTTTAGTTTTGCAGTGTTTGCGGTGCTCAATAGGTAGATGAATTGTTTTGGCTCGTTTTTGACGGCAGGTAGAAGTCCTTGATTTTTAGCCTCTTTGTTTTTGCAGTTGGTGTATTCCCTTCCATGTCTGTCCTTAATATTTTGTTGTTGTAATTTTTCTTCTCGTACAGTAGTTTTAGAGGTTCAAACAGTACGTCCGATGCAGTATTTATTTGCTCATTTATTATTTGTCCTTTGAAGGTCTTCTGTTTATATATTTACATATTTTCTAATATATTCAATCTTTGTCCTTTATGTTGTACACGGAGAAGTTCTGTTGTTTGTCCAATCTTCATTGGTGTGCATTTATTTTTGATCATGTGATTCGCGAACTTTGATTCTATTGCAGCCTCTGGTTTTCGTTTCTTCTTATTATAATCCATTATGTGTTCTCGATACCTTGTTCTTATATTTCGCCCTGTTTGTCCTATGTAACTGTGTCGGCACTCGCAGGTTAACTTGTAAACACCCTGTTTATCTAGCGGGTCTTCCTCGCTTATTTTCTCTTTCAATATATTTCCCACTGTGTTCCTTGTTTTAAATGATGTCTGAATGTCGTACTTATGAAAGAATTTGGCAAGTTTGTAAGATGTCTTTCCTGTGTAAGTTAGAACTGTCCAAGTCTTTTCATTGTTTTCCTCTTTGCTAGTCTTTTTCGATTTTGTGTCCTTTCTTAACTTCTCCACCAGGCCTCTCCTATATCCGTAATTTTCCGCAATGGCATATATCGTATCCAGTTACTTCTTGTAGTCTTCTTCTGTTTGAGGGTTCCTTTCAAGCCTCGTTATTTGTCTAAATGCTGCATTTTGTGTTGCTGTGGGTGGTTTGAGCTATTGTGTATAATTGTGTCTGTGGCTGTTGGTTTTCTGTATATTTCGAACTCTCTCTTGTTCGCGGTATCGTTTATTTTAATTGTTAAATCCAGATAGTTAATCTTTCTTTCCTCTTCCGTTTCCATGGTGAGTTTTATATTCTGGTGTTGTTTGTTGAGATAGTCTAGTATCTGTTTCTCTTTGTTTCCCTCTATTAGACATATTATATCATCGACATATCTCGCGTAAAATTTTACTCCACTTTAAAAATATGCACTACATACGCTACAGCGGAAATGGATGACACGCCATTTCTTTAAATAAAATTAATTGCTGATATATGTAAGTATGTACATATGTAGACATATACTAAATGTGAGCAAACAACATTTTGCTTGCATAGTCTTCTGTTCTCTTTTCACTGCAAGTAGAATTATTTTAGTATCTATTGTAAAATTTTATAAAGACAAGACTAAAAAGTATAAAAAAAAAACTTTTTAATGTACCACGCTTTTATAAATGGACTAAAATTAGAAAATAAAATTTCTCAGTCCCATAGAACTTGTTTTGATAACTTTTGATTTGGAAATTTTAGCAAAAGTCATTATAAACAATTTATGAGATTGAAAACGAAGGCGAGGGGCGCATGTAATAAGCCTGATTTGAAATTGAAGAGTAATATATGTATGTATGTGAGTATGTTAATAACGAAAATAAAATCGATCTCAAATTTGCACTTTCGCTGTAGAACTTTTAGGTCTATGTTATGTATGTAGTTTGAATATTGTCAATTAAATCGAATGCTTTGTATTGCATGCGCTCCACGTTTTTCGTTTTCAATCTCATAAATTGTTTATAATGACTTTTGCTAAAATTTCAAAATCAAAAGTTATCAAGACAAATTCTATGGGACTGAGATAAATCTATTATTTTACAACGCTTTTATCAACTTGCAATGTTGTATGTCCAGACCGCTTTGAATGTTGTATGTCCATACCACCATTTATACTAGCTGCATTTTTTTGTAAGCGAGCGACAAAAGAACGCTCAACTCGGGTAAAATTTCCTTTTAGCTACTTAAGCAACCCTGTTGGTGGCTGGCAAGAAAATGTGATTAGTTTAACGGGATTTAGATACAAAAACCGATTTAAGTGAGTAATTATGCGTGGTATTTGCGTAATATATATATACTCTTTTAAAATATAAGTCACATATAAAAGGATGTGAAAATTTCCCGCTCCACTTTCCCATTAACAATTCACAATAGAGCAGTTTTTTCACTTACCAACACTAGCCTTCAGGTCGCATATTTTTTAACCGACCTGGCTGAGCTCTGATAAATAGCCGAGTTTGTGTTTTAGCTTTGCGTGTATTTCGTCATTTATGCGAGTGTTCTTTTGTAGCTCGGTTGCAAAAGAATGCACCTACTATTAATGTAGCAAAGCCATTTATGGCAAATTCTAGACATCAACCTAGTCTAGACATCAACCTCGTTGTTGGTATCTGTAGAATCACAATTCCAGGTATTAATGATTTATTTTTTAATAATTAAACAATATTTTATTTTAAGAACCAAACAATTCTTTATGAAATTTTTCAATCAATAATAAAATTTTCTTCTTGAAAGAAATCACAACATAACATTCTAATATTCTTTAAATTAAAAATTAATACAAAGTAGAAATAAGTACAAAGTAGAACCATTTCCAAACAAATAAATAACAACAATAAGATCCCTACATTACTCCCCCTTCCAGAGAATTTACGTTAAATAAGTTAAATGTGACTTTCTTTTTTGTTCCAATATTGTTG